>NC_026145.1:18261995-18262493 GCF_000512975.1 Sesamum indicum | reverse complement strand
AACTTCAGCATCATAACTGGGACATGTGTATTTGAGTTGTTACTGGTGAAGTATTTTAACAGTAATATGCTACTTCTATTCATTCTGTTGGTTGTTGATTCATACACTGGGTACTGACTTCCTATTTTTTAATCTAAGTTTAACACCGTCTTCTCCAGATATTGGCAGGAGTTTAATAACTTCCAGTTTCAGATGATCTCACATCAGGTCTGCTTCGGCTTCCCTTCTTGTGGACAACATGTTTATCTTATATCTGGAATACCATCGATTCATCGAAAAGGAGGGGAGAAATCTTGGGTAGGGGGGATTGGATTTTGTGGCCCTTAGAACCCGTTGTCCTGTTATGCCTTACTGGAATTGAAAACAGCCATGTCTCATCAACGTTAAAAGATAATGACACTGGAAAAACACATATCCTTGCTCCTATTTTTGCAATAATTCTGCTCCTGGCAAGATTTACTCTGAAATTATCTAACCAGAAAGTTAAAGTGAAAGAGC
>NC_026145.1:18229883-18261985 GCF_000512975.1 Sesamum indicum | reverse complement strand
AAGATTGAAGTTTCACAAGCTCATTTGGAGTTGTTGAAGCGTACTAATGTTCTAAATGATGCCTTCCCTATTTGGTATGATGGAGAGTTTGGAACCATTAACAACTTCCGCCTGGGAAGACTTCCTAAAGTTCAGGTATATAAATTAGATTAACAATATGTCAGCGGTTATGGTATTTGTATTTCCAAATATCTGTCTTTGATTGCAGTTTCTCATTGCTTAGGTTGAATGGGATGAGATAAATGCTGCATGGGGCCAAGCTTGCCTCCTCCTTCATACAATGGCTCAATATTTCAGGCCAAAGTTTCAGTATCCTTTATAAAGCAAATGTCTGTATACTGTTTTGGGATTCTCTGTTGTTAGATGTTTTACTTGGTCTCTCTACCCTTCTTATATAATGCTGATCTACTTGCTAGACGAATACTCTTCTCCATTGATTCATACCAATGAATTTTAGTTTGAGTTCTAATGTAGCTTTTTTACTCCTCGCTTTGTTTCTTATGTTATTTTAGTTTTTATGCTCAAGCATTGCGATGCGACAGTAGAATTGTCTGAAATATTTGAATCGTGAACTTCCAGAATGGAAATGAAACTGAATGTGAAAATGTTATTCTGTTCTTTTGAACTTTTATTCCTTAATTTATTGGTTCCAGATATCGCATTAAAATTCTTCCTATGGGAAGTTATCCTCGCATAATGGACACCGGCAACAATACTTACGAGCTGTAAGTTGAAAAGTTTCCTTTGCACTTTTATTTCTGAACTTGAATTAATGTGTAACTGCTGCATATAGCCACCAACGGGAGGAAAACCATACAATGCCTGCTCGTTCAGGATTGATAACTGGGTCTAAGTTGTCTCTACAATGCCTGCTCATTCAGGACTCAATGAGCTATTTTTAGTTCTTTCGACATTATTAACTGAACTGAGCATGTCCTTAACGCGATTTGTATATTTCTATGGTTACAAAAATTCTTGTTTTTTTATTTGTTAATTTGCTCTTTAACGGCTTTTTCTGCTTTTTTAATTTGAACCGAGCATCACTGTATACTTGAGTAAGCCAACAGGGATGATACTACTTGCATGTTGACATTGCTAATCCTTGTCTTTCTCAGTTTTGGTCCTGTAAATGTATTCTGGAGCACTCGCTATGACAAAGCAATGACATTGTTCTTAACCTGCTTAAAGGACTTCGCTGAGTTTGCCAACCTAAAGGATAAAGAAAACAATATTCCACCTGAGAAATGTTTCAAGCTTCCGTACAAGTAAGTGGATCAAGTTGTATAAGACTATAAGTGCATTAGATGGTATATGGTGGAGGTACGAAAATATGTTTTAAGTATTTCGACGCAAATTGAAATTTTCAATTGAATACAAAAAGTCACAATGAAGAACAATTTCCGATTTCAGGAAAATGCATGGCATTTTCTATATGATCCTGATGTTTACTATCATCTTAAAGATTCATTTGTTCTTGGTGCTGGAATCACAAGGGTGCTTACATTTTCATGAGAGCTATGTAGTTCCATCTGAATATATATCAATCTGTTCAGGGCTGTGACAGTCAGATGCATGTATTTGCAGGATTGAGAATGACAAAGTGGAAAATTACTCCATCACCCAGAGCTTCAATAAACAGGAGAATTGGACCAAAGCTCTTAAGTACACGCTTTGTAACCTGAAATGGGCTCTCTACTGGTTCGTCGGAAACACAAACTTTCAGCCTCTCACCGCCGCAGCTCCCTCCAATTCTGAAGTGTCGGGCACAGGCTCACTGTACAGTAAACGACCTACTGATGCCAAGCTGCAATCTTAAAAACTCTTTCGTCCCAGATGCACGGATTATAAATGCTTGTAATATCACCAAATGTAAATAGATACTACACTTAGTTGGGTCCTGTTCATATATTAGCATTCATTATATTGCCATTACACTCTTCTGTCCTCTGACTTTTTCCTTATTCATGTGTTTTATTAACTATTGGAAGAATAAATTTACTCAAAATGCACAGACACATCGAAATATCATCTCATTAGTGCCACATATTTGCAGCATGGACACGTCTAGCACTGCAGCGTTCAAGCATGATGCATGTCAACACTTCATTGGAAGTGTCACACTCTATGAATCTGGTGTAATATCGCAAAAATGCCATGACACTGGACTATGAGTCTAAGCAATATGCTCCTTCACATGTTGAAAACGGCACTGGAAGCATGCAGATGTTACATGCACATCCCGTGGCAGAAACAACCACACATTTGGCTGACGTAGAAGAAACAATTACAAGAAAACTGAACCAACCCTCTGAACATCCTATATAAGCTTCATCTTTCCACACTCCTTCAGGCATATCTAAATGCACATTCTCTTTTAGGCTCGACTGAGAATGAGTCGTGTCTTTTACGTTCTTGTCTTTCTCTTGCTCATTTCAAAATCGGTCGTATCTGTACCTTCATGTGCGGAAGTAGTACGTGATCTGTCGCCATGCCTGAAGTTCCTGCAAGGCAAAGACGTGACGCCACAATGTTGCTCAGGCCTCAAGAATTTGGCAGCCATTGCAAAAACGAAAGCTGATCGAGTGGCCTCTTGTGACTGTGGGAAGCAAGCACTTTCTCATTTTGACTATGATCCCAAGCGCTTCCCTCTGCTGCCCAAAAAATGTGGAGTAGACTATAATATGCCTGCGATAGACAAGAACTTCAACTGTTCCAAGTAAACACCTGCATAATCTAGGTTTTCTTGATTATATTCTCTCTTTAAACAATGTTCAGACAAGTTGCTGATATGTTTCTTGGATAATGCAGGGTTGAACTCAAACATTTGTCGTGATATATATGCTGCCTCAAAGGGTGGTCATCTATGGCTTCTTTGACACACGAATAAAAGACTGTCCTAAGATCTTTTACAATGTAATAGTTACTGTTGAAGTGAAGACTAGGAGTTCTCTGTATGGGAATTGGTTTTATGTACTGGGATCAATGAAACACATAATTCTGACAAGGGATCACAGTTTTTTATAACATGAAGTTATGCTTTTATTCGCACTTCAGAATACATAAAACCCATTATGCTAAATCCAGTGACCCTTTAAGCTAAAAGTTCAAACTATGACACCAGAGCGAAGACAGGTAGGCTTCTTTACACTATAATGAAGGGGAAAAAATAAACTAAAAAGTAGTTTTTGTCTTGCATATTTGTACGTAAAGTTGTATGATCCGATTAAAAAATGGGGAGTAGACCCCCAACGTTTAAAGAAAAAGATGAGAAATAAGCTCAAAGATGGTTGATGTAATCCATGCATAAGGCAAATATCTGTTTTCTTCCCAAAAAAGCAAAGTCTAGTCAACCAGAAGGTTAGGTGGTTGGGGAATCAGAAAGTTAATGACTCACGGTTCGGCCACCAACAATCTTGACAAACTTAATAGAGATAATGCCAAAACTTTTACTTTATAAGATGGCAGCTTCAATGCTTTTAGTTGCTATCATCAACAATTGAAGAAAAACTCTATACACAAAAAGAGAGAGAGAGATGGAGATGGGAGGAAGGAAGAAGTTCATTGTAGAGATTGAAGAGGCAAAAGAGGCAAAAGATGGGAAGCCATCAGTTGGACCAGTTTACAGAAATGTGCTTGTGAAAGATGGATTCAGGCCACTGCCTCAAGGACTTGAAAGCTGCTGGGATAGTTTCTGGTGAGAACCCTTTTGCTATTATTAACATGATACAACCACAGAGAGAGAGAGAGAGAGAGAATCTTTTTAATTTGTTGAGAGAGAAAGGTGATCGTTCCCAGAATCAACTAAAGAAAACAAATAATGTGATTGAAAAATAATAATAATTATATATATACATATATAAAAAGTACGTGATGACTGCAGTACAGAGTTAAGTGTTTTGTTGTTGTGCATGGAAATGAAACAGTACTGCAACTTTGCTAAGCTGATGAAGGTTTGGAAATTGATATTATTAACTTTTCTTGGAGAACATTTCCTATTCGTAATGATCAAATTATAAACCTTAATTTGAGGGAATATTAATTCTTTAACTGAACCATGATCAGATCACTAACATTATTATCTTGGCCTCGTTCGTTACAGCCAGTCTCTGAAGAAATACTCCAATAATTGGATGCTGGGAGAGCGGGAAATGGTAGAAGGGAATGTACGATCAGACCTAATTTTGAAGTTGTTACTATGTGAGTATTTTGCAGGCAGGTGGATATGTGTGGTTAACTTACAAAGAAGTACATGACTTAGTCTTACAAGTTGGAGCATCCATTCGCTCATGCGGCGTTATGCAAGTAAGATTCTGGCACATTTGAGCTCAAATGAATGTTGAGGGGTTACATGAAATTGTAAACAAGTTTGAATTTAATGACAACCTCAATCTTCATTTTCAATTGGGAAACTAAATGCTGTACATATAATTACTTAAGTTTTTCAATGGGATCTTTCCTTTCGAACTGACTTTGTCAAGAATCCGTTTCTTGTTTATGATGGTAAAAAGATGGATTTTCCAGAATTATCTGAAGGTATTATAATTTAGGTTTATTTGGCTATTGAGCAGTGATCGTTATGCGTTTGACACAGGGTGGCAGATGTGGGATCTATGGTGCCAATTGCTCACGCTGGGTTATCAGCATGCAGGTATTTTTGCGTCACTCATAAGGCCGGCGATAAGAAACTAATGCCTTTATTTATTGTGTATTCATCCATTATTACTAATCGCTTTCCAGCAGCAATCTTGTATGTTTTTCTATTTTCACTGTTTCACTGATTGATTCTTTATCTTGTTGGTAAATGTCATTTTGTACCACAGCAGAACTTCAATCAGATGCTCTATGCATCAGCAAAAATGCTTGGTGAAGAATCGGATAATTTTGTTCTTGATTGCTTAGTTTGTATGTATATTCTAATAATGTTACACTTTTTGCAGGCCTGCAATGCACATGGTCTCTGTTGTGTACCGTTATACGACACTCTAGGTATGTCCGTTCATACATCTCTCAACCCACTTCTTCCAGATCATCTAAGAGGACAAATGAGGAGAAGACCAGGGGGAATAGTTAGAGCTTTTGAATATCCACGTATTTAGGAGTAGTTGAATTTTCATGATTCACAATTTTAGTAGATGTTGATCCCATCACGTCAACTGGCATAAGAATGGAGAATGAGTGTCTGCCTTCCAAAAATTTGAATAGAATATTTACTCTTCCACCATTGATGAAGACCTACAAAGAACTCATCTATTTTTCTTTGTATTTGGTTATCTGTTGGCTTTTTTCACACCTTCTGCTTGTGGTTTTTTAGGTGCTGGTGCCGTGGAGTACATTATCTGTCATGCTGAGATTTCAATTGCTTTTATAGAAGAAACTAAAATTTCTGAGGTATCTTTCTCTCTTTCGTTTTTCCTTATTACTGGAGCAGTTGGCTGGTTTAGCAACTGCTCATTCCTAACTCTCTAAACTACAGGTGCTGAAGACATTTCCCAGCACTGAAAATTACTTGAAAAGTAAGTTGCATGTTTCTGAGTTTTCTATGTTTTTATCTTTTTAGATCATAGAACGATCATTGAGATCATTAACTCACACAAATTTTC
This sequence comes from Sesamum indicum, assembly GCF_000512975.1. Taxonomy (NCBI): domain Eukaryota; kingdom Viridiplantae; phylum Streptophyta; class Magnoliopsida; order Lamiales; family Pedaliaceae; genus Sesamum; species Sesamum indicum. The sequence goes on along the minus strand of NC_026145.1, from coordinate 18,256,385 downwards.
AGCTATTGTAAGCTTCGGAGAGGTCACTCCAGAGCAAAAGCAGGTGGCTGGAAATTTTGGCTCACAGATATATTCTTGGAATGAGTTTTTGCTTCTGGTAAACCGCTGTATACTTTTCTTTTTCTTTCTTCTTTTCTTTTCTCTCTCTTTTTTTTCTTTTGGTTTGGCTTCTGAAATCAATTGGCAATTGTTCTTTTAAATCCCTCATGATTTCCTGCAGGGAGTGAACAAGCAATTTGACATCCCAATCAAGAAGAAGACAGACATTTGTACGATAATGTATACAAGTGGAACAACAGGTGATCCGAAGGGAGTAATGATTTCCAACGAGAGCATTCTTTCAATTATATCTGGTGTGAATCACCATTTAGAGAGCATGAACCAAGAGGTGAAATTCATATTCTTTTCTAAGTCACTGTTGCATCCACTTCCATAATCATGTCCAAGAACATTCAAATGTCTAGATTAAGTATTTCTCCTTACACAATAAACTTGCGACTTTTTGTTTTGATCACTTATGATGCAGTTTAGTGAAAGAGATGTATTTTTGTCCTATCTCCCTTTGGCACATATTTTTGATCGGGTCATTGAAGAACTTTTCATCTCAAAAGGTGCTTCAATTGGATTTTGGCATAAGGTAAGTAAAGAATGTAAGGGATCACAGTTTTTTTTACTACCCATCATACTCTCAAATGACTGATTCTGATGTTCAAGTGTTTCTTCAGGATATAAAACAATTGCTTGACGACATCAAAGAGCTGAAACCAACTGTGTTGTGTGCTGTTCCCCGTGTGCTAGACAGGATATATGCAGGTACTTTAGAATTATGATATAATCAATGCATTAGGAAGGAGGGGGGGAGAAAAAGTTCATTGCCAGAACAATATGCTTTAGTGAAATCTGAAAAATTCCTTACTTGGGTTTGATGAAGAGAATGTAAGTCATATTGTGTGGAATCAAGATAAAATATAGTTCACAAAATGGTGAAGAAATAAGAAAATAAGATGCAAAGTTCTATAACTTTATTACAATTTCCAGGTTTGCTGGGGAAGCTTTCTTCTGCGGGTATCCTCAGGCATACACTCTTCAATGCCGCCTATTCCTAGTAAGTACTATTTGCTTCCAATGATACAAGCTTTTCTGGAGAAAGAACATTTGACAACAGCGTCTCTGCTTTCTTTTAATCATGGTGGGGCAAAAGATTCTTATTGTGATGCATCTTTCTAGTTCATATGATTACATGTGTTTGAATTTGCAGCAAATTGCGTTACATGCGTAAAGGCTATAAGCATGTTGAGGCGGCTCCACTATTTGACAAACTTATTTTCAATAAGGTTATAAAAGCTGCTGTGTCGATCTTTTCTCTCTTTGTTTTGTCTCCTTAAAGATCACGACACCAAGAAAGAATTGGCACACACCTCAAGATCCTATAAAACTTAAAATTTGTAATCTGCAGGTGAAAGAAGGTCTAGGAGGGAATCTGCGTCTTATCCTTTCTGGAGCAGCTCCTCTTTCATCAAGCGTGGAGACGTTTTTACGTGTGGTGACCTGTGCTCATGTTCTACAAGGATATGGTAAATTGATATAGTACAACGTTTCATGTTATCAACTTCTACGTAAATACTTAAAGCATAATATTCTGGTTAATTTAAGGACTATACTGCTACTTATAACACCATATTGTTCCAATATCCGCAGGTTTGACAGAAACATGTGCTGCATCATTTGTTGCATGGCCAGACGATTTGACAATGATCAATACAGTGGGCCCTCCATTGCCAGTTGTAGACATATGCCTCGAATCTGTTCCTGAAATGGGATACGATGCCCTCTCAAGAACCACTCCTCGTGGAGAAATATGTATCAGAGGAAAGTGCTTGTTCTCAGGGTATTACAAACGTGATGATCTCACAAAAGAAGTGATGACCGCCGAATGGTTTCACACAGGTATGTTTCTACAGTAAGTCTTTTAACCTCTCAAGTCAATGTCTGAGTTACTTCACATGTTCTTTCTTGTAATATTGCTCAACCGAAAGTTGCAACAGGAGATATTGGTGAATGGCAGCCTGATGGGAGCATGAAGATCATTGATAGGAAGAAAAACATTTTCAAGCTTTCCCAAGGAGAATACGTATCAGTTGAGAATCTGGAGAGCATTTACTCCCTCTCCTCTAGTATTGACATGGTGTGCTTCTGCTTTCCATCCATTGCTGTGTCATCCATTTTAGTCCATACCTCCATCCTTATATCTGAAAGTTCAAATTTTGTCTTAGATTGTTCTGTCATAATTCTCCCCACCAATATGTACATTATGTTTCAGATATGGGTTTATGGCAACAGCTATGAGTCCTTTCTCGTTGCTGTTGTCAACCCCAACGTCGAATCTCTTAAGCAATGGGCTGAAGTAAATGAAGTTTCAGAAGATTTCAGTACCATATGTGAAGATCCAAGAGCAAGAAAATACATTCTTGGAGAATTAACAAAGATTGGTAAAGAAAATAAGGTTTGTTCGGATCTTGTGCTCTATACTTTAGTTGTGAATGATACTTTGGGTAATGGAATTTCGGTGTTGATAGTTAAGGGGTTTTGAGTTCATCAAAGCTGTTCACCTTGATCCTATACCATTTGACATGGAACGTGATTTGTTGACCCCAACTTACAAGAAGAAAAGGAACCAGTTCTACAAGTATTATCAGGTTTGGTAACAGGCATATGCACACACACACACACACACACATATATATATGCATATGCACAGATTAACATGATTGTAATTGAATTGCAGAATGTCGTAGAAGATATGTACAGGAGCACCAAATGAGCAACCTGATGATGTTCAATCCCCTCAGATCTACCAAAGAAAGCACCACAAAATGAGAAAAAAATGGCCTTCAGCTGAGGAAAGGATGCTGCTTGTTTCTTTGCCTGCGACAGTTGAACGATGATAATGGTTGTATCTGTATCTTTCGAGATTAGACATCTTATTCTGTTACCGACATTTCTAGTACAAATGAAAAGTATTTCATGTGTTCCATGTGCAGAATTAGTATGAGTACATTACTTCAGTATCTGGAGTACAATTCTATTATTCGAGTCAAGAAAATACAACAAAACATGATAAAATCTTGCTTTCAGAGATGTTATCATGTGCAATACATAAATTAGGATTATAACAAAAGGGAATAACTAATAGTACCTGTTTCTACAACAACAGATGGAGCGGAGCTATATATTATTGGGTCCCTATCTCTGTTGTTAACTAGGCCTCATCACATGCCTAATATTGAAAGCTGAAATTTAGCTTAGCTTCTTCAATGATTATTGTGCATCACCTCAACCTAGACTAAACGACGGAGACGAAACTTATCTCACCTCAGGGCTACGACTTCTCTTCATCAGACGGCTGGCATTGCCCAGGGACAGAATCCGAATCAACAAAGAACTCCTCTACTGAAACAAAGCCAACCACAGGTCAGAGAAATTATACTCACAATTTTCAGACAAACAGATAATGGAAATCAAAGATTCATTCTGTCAGCAGAGTTCAAGTATATTATGGAATAAAACCACCTCTAATGGATGAGGCAGTTGATGCTGTGTCCTCAAGTCCATAAGTTTTAATCAAATTTAATAAAGTAGTAGGGGAAAGAGCTATGTCTGTTCTTACCTATATCTTCTTGTTCGGGAGAATCAAGTAGAATATCTGAATCGGAAGGCAAAAATGGGGAACCAGGATAGTTTCCAAGAGCTCCTAAATCTGCATGTATTTGAAGGGAACAAGAGAGTAAGAATCATCAAATATTACCAGATTATATGAAATTAGATAACTGTAAATTCGAATTACCTCCCAAGTTGGATAAATCTGCAGTTAGGTCCGAAAGGCTAAAATTCCATGGAATCTGAGCCAAGGATCTGAGGGAATCTCTGGAATTTCCGGCTCCATTATCTGGGGGAAGTTGTAGTCCTACTGAACTTGCCACATCAGATGTAAAAGCGGTGTCAAGTGCTGAAGTATCAACGCCAATGCCCGATATTTCTGATGCACTGAATGGAAAGTGACCACTGGAAGCCACTGACGTCGGGCTTACAGGCATATCCGACATGGATGACATTGCATTGTTTGGTGGCATAATGGGTGATACATCAGCTGCAGTAGTGTCGATCACCATTCTGCCGAGAGAAGAAAACATGGAAGTTGTCAGAAGAAACATCGAGGATGCTAAAAGAGCATAATCAACGACAGAAAGGTGCTGAGCTTTGAAAATTTTCACATGTTTGACATCGAGGAAAATTTTGAAATTATTTTTGTATTAAAAAGTTTACAATAAATGAAGTTCAAGATGAGAGGATCGAAGAGACTTCTCACTCGTTTCCAGAATTCATCCGAATTGGATGAAAATTCCCTGGAGCAGGAACTCCATTAACAATGTGACAGCCAGGTGCAGAATAGCCCATAGGATCAATATGAGGTTGTCCTGTAGCAGGAACCGGAGGATGCTGTATAACGGGGTATCCCATAGGTAAGTTGTTGACTGCACTGCAAAGAAGTGGCATTGAATAATGATGATAATACAATACCAAAATGCAAGTTTCTGTACACAAATGCAACTTTAATTTAATTATTTGGTTGCTTTTCTTCTTCTATCGGACTTTATTTCAGTACCAAGATATTCATTTGTATTGTTAACTTCCAAATAAGAAGGTAGGATTTACCTGGCACTGGATGAATTCCGTTCTGCATGGGGGCTAAAGGAACCTTGGGAGGCACTGGATACTTCATTAGATGATACTGATGCTCAAGCAAATGATTGAATAAGATAATTTGTTTCTTCAATTTAAGCCTTATGTAGTAGGCCCGGAAAAAGTCCGCATTTTCTTCTTCTAATTTCTGCCACACTATTGACAGAGAAGTATAATATGCAAGAAAAAGGAAAATGAAAGTTTTAGCATTATAATTACATTAAAAACCTGTTCTATGTGCTCATCAGCAATTAGTCATACAGAAAATGTCTTGCAGCAGGATATATTGGGCTAGCTACAGCTCATTATCCACAAAAGAAAGGATGGAAGGTTGCTTTGATAACTAGAAGCTACGTACCTAATGTTGTGAACCCTGGATCTATCCTAGCACGATTGAGTAGGGTCTTTACCACCTCATCTCTATTCATATACAACTGTAGACACCGTTCTATCAAATTCTGAACCTACAGCAGATTAAGACAAGAAATCATCAAAGAGAAGCAGCCTAATATTTGTTATGAAGACTCCCAGAAAGTATAAGAAAAGGCATAACAATTAGCCTTACAAGTTCGATATCTTCACGAGATACTTTTCTGTTGTCATTGCTTGATACTGAAACAGAGCCTGAGTCTGGTACAGGAGTCTCTGTGGCATTATTTGCCTGCTCAATTTGGGAATCATGTGAAATGTGATTAGGCTTTATGTCCTGTGAGGTTTGTTGATCCTGTAAAGGTTGTTGACGTCAATCATGAGAAAAGGCCGATCAAGACGGTAACAGCAAAAGAAACAAGTTGTTTTTCAAAATTGAAATGGGGATACTTGGAACATAAAATTACTGGGGTGATTTTATATATACTCATATTGATAACCCAGTTTTCTTTTGGTGAAACACACAATTTGCTATTTATGGATCTAACACAAAAGGCATCTTGGCATTGCAAGCCTTTGGATGGATGTTCATTTGCTAAGGAAAATGACCATGCCATTACAAGAAAGAACTTTTGGCATTCTATTTTTTCTCCATATCATGACTAAAATTTTTATGGGCTGTAAAACAAAGGCGAATGAGCTTTCCTCCATTTTGTTTTATTTTTGCCTCCTCACAGAGAGCAGCACTCAATCATAGGCTAATTAATTCATAAGCCAAGAGCAATATTTGACATAATTAAACCTGAAACTGAACACAGTAGTAATTTATGTTAACACTAAGGATCACAGCAACTTCCAGAAGGAGAGAGCTTTGTCTTAAAAAAACAAAAATGAGGTTAAAATCGAAGAGTTGAACCTGCAGGTTCTTCATTTTAGCTAAAATAAAGCTGATGCTGATTCTCCATGAAGCCCTTGTTTCATACAATCGTATGGGTCAATCAAGACTCCGGACTTTTATACAAATGACCAACGAAAAACTGAAGCACTTCTCCACCTGGGGCAGAAAACTTGCTGTTATATATTCTTTACCATGACAGTTAAAAAACGCTACAGCATCAGAGAATTTCAGATCTCAAACAACAATTTAGTGAAAAAGCAGCTTGCACCATAATTATCCGTTTAGGTTGAGTGACAGACAGATATTATGATTGGCTAACACCAAAAGATATTGTATTCTACCACTCATTTATACTAACGGAATGCAGTGTGCATTATCTCATAATTCTCAAACAGTGGATTGTCTGGCAAGAGCTTAGTGAAAGTGTGTCTTCACTTCATACGCAGGTATTGGACGATTTTCATTCACTCAGTAGACCAAAATAAGAAACTGATACTCTAAACAATAATCATATTCGTATCATTTCTAACTCACAAAATTCAAGGAAAACCAAACGATAGTTCTCATCTAGTTCAGGAAAGTCCATAACCATTATCAATTACGTCAATCAAAAGATTATCTCTCTCACTCCTAATCAGCCTTTTTACCTCTTTGTCAAAGAAATTAGTTTATCATCACTTTCATTCAAGAAATCGAAGTATCTTCACTAGAGCTCAAAAAATGGAAAAGATAAATCGAAGAGGAAAAAGCTCAGTCATTTTTGCAAGCAACTAACCGATTGCTAATAGCACAAACAAGAGGTAATCACTGATTCCCAATAACCAAAAGTACTTGGCACTGAATTTTCGGGCACTTCCCATAATTCAGACATTCTCATCAAAGGAAGAATATACATTTGGCATCTTTCATTAACTTTTGGATACACATTAGAGAAATGGTTTAACACATTCCGAACCAAGAATTGGGCTTTCTAGAAAGAAAATTCATCACTCCAACGCTTCATTGGTCCAAACAAGCAACTAAAATTATTTATTCTCTCATCAAGAGAAAAGAAGATAATTTAAAACATGTAAAGCCCAAAAATAAAAACACTTTTTGCATATTCTCTTACAGAAATAAATCTTCCAAACTTTTTGCTGATGCTCAAAGTCATGTTTAAAATCTCCCTCACATTTTAATTTGAAATTCAACTTAACAATATGCATATGCACATTAATTTGAAATCACGGAAAGATCTACAGAATCTAAAACAGTACAATCATCAAATCATATGATAGACCCACTTACACAGATACTAGACAAGATTAAAAAAATAATTACCTTTTCAAGTAGCTTTCCACTTCAACTGTCAAAAAGGTCCAAACTTTAATATTATATCGACAAATTACACAACCCCAGATACGAAAAACAACAGATTCAAACCCACAAATTCAGCAAGCTAGACCAAAAACAGTGGAGATGAGCAAAAAGAGGAAAAAGGTCTAGTCTTGAAGATGGATGAGGAGCAAGAATTCAACAACTCTCCTTTTTCAGATTCTAGCTAAAGTTGCACTCTCGAAAGCAATAAAGCTTATGCTGATTAGGAAGAGTAGAAGAGGATTGTAGCATTGGACTAAACTCTGGAGGAGGAAAAATCAGAAACTTATGGTTGGTTAGATTCATGGAGGATTTTGGCTTTGGGTAAAAAATGGTGGGTATGTTGAATCTTGTGAGGGGTTTAATTGTGGTTTAGTTGTTGTTGTCACAGTGGAGCGTTTGTTTGTGTTGATAAGTTTGTGACCTGTGGAAAGCGAAAGAGAGGAAAAGAAAGGAAGGAAAAAGGAAAAAATCTGCAACTGTGACCAAACAGCAGCAAGACTTGGTTTTTGGCTTGAGTTTTCCCTTTTATTCCTATCAATTGAAATCAAATGAAGCCCGTCATCACCATTTCCTCAATTACAAAGCTGAGTTTTTTACTGCTGTAAGATTATGAGTTTATTCATACAAAGATATATTATTGACCACTGTCAAATGCCAATGATTGAAATCTGAAACATTTCCTTGAAATGAAGGTAACTTTTTGATGAAGGCAAAAGGGTAGAAACTCATGTATGCAAAAACATCAAAAACCAAGAAAATCACAGATTGTTAGAAGGGTTTTTAGCACTTTTGTTTTTTCGCTTTCTTTTTCTAGATTTGAACAAAAGGAGGAGAAAAAAAAGTTGAAGGCAAAGAATATTAGATGTAGGGCATAAGATAGATGTCTGGAAAGCTGACATAAAGAGGAAACAAGAACTTGACCAGCTTTTCAAGATTGATTTTTCTTCATTCAGCATCAAATTAATTCAAATAATTAGAAAATATATCGTATACATATTTCTTTCCAGTTTTGAGGGGTCTAAGAAAATGACACTCAAGGTTAATGCAATCCCAAATTGTTTTTTGTTTTTTCTTTACCTATAATAATTATTTTTCTTGGGCCTTTCACAATATTCTACAGTCAGAAAATGAAATTGACTTATTTTTAAAAGAAAAAGGAAATTGGTAGGGACCCACAATCAGTGTGGTCCCACATCCTAGATCTCCTTGCCCATCAAACTGATCCTTTGATTAACAGTCTCCCTGTGGCCCTGGACCACTGCTCTTAATCATAGTGTGTTTTCTTAAGTGCAGTTAGGGAACACAAAGCCAAGAATGCTTTCCTCTTGAAGCCACCCATATTTTCTTCACAATCAGACCCGCACTACTGTTCTCTTGTATATAATGTTCCCATCCCATGTGCGCCCGCTCATCACCTTTTCTACCTCCTAACTCCATCGCCACCTTCATTAATAACATATTATGTAACTTCATAATTTTTATAATATATTTTTTATTAAGTTAAATTTTGTCTATTATATAAAAAAATATGATTATTTAAAATCATGATGAGTGGGGAAGTTAACAATATATAATTATTCAATTTAAATAAAATAATATACCAATAAATTGAAGACATCAATAGAACACTTTTCAATGATACAGTGTATACATTATAAATAAAAATAAGTTACATTGTTTAAATAAGCAAAATTATGAAAATCTCTCACAGCAAATGAGTTGTTCTAAGTTCTTGTCTGGTTTGTCTTTTTGTCCGAAACTATTGAATCTATTTTCGTATTGTAATGTAATAATCTTCACTTTTAGTATCCTCTTTTGTTGCAATCATTTGGGGAATTAATTTACTCTACATGCACTCATCAAATAACATATAAAAACTCGATAAAAATCAATCTTTTACTATTGTTGTATCATTTCTTACAGCAATTGTTTGATCAAAGGCTACCTTTTTCCGTATTAGTTAAATTTTTGTTGTCTTAGATAGCTAAAAGAACAAATTTATTTTCTACTGCCCAATCTCTTTTGTTTTAACTGTGTCAAAATAAACTAAAGTTATATCTAGATTGATAGATTTCAAATTTTTATTAATAGAACATTTAGACTTGTTTGAATAATTTTAAATTTTAAAAATATAAAATTCTTCAACTTTAGATTTGCATTATATTGTATAAAATGATAATAATTTTTCTAATTTTGTTTTTAAAAAAATTCAAATTTATCGATCTAAATTTAAATATAATATAAAAAGTAATATTAGGTGGCACTTTCGGATTTGTTGTTTTCTAGTACACACCAACCAATGAAAGTGAATTATGTGTCTATCCCTGACAAGCCCTTTGTAATTTAGCCCGACCCGTCACGGTCGGCCTGCTATGTCCACGTGTCGTATTGATAGTGGTGAAGCGTGGTTTGCAGCTGACCACCTCTTTTGTCTCCCTTTCCCCTCTCTGGGCCTCACTGCTTCTACCAAAATTCCAATTTTAACCTCCACACATTCATTCAGCTTCCTGGGCTGGGCTGTTTTGGCCCATCGCCCTCCCATAAGGTCCAAATTCTTTTTATTTATTTAGACTATCAATTTAGTCAAGTAACGCCAAACCTTCCTACTTAATTTGGTTTTTATTTGAATATATTAAAATAAAAATTTTATTTTTTTTATTTTAATTATTAATTTGAAGTGTTGGCTAAGGGTGCATTTGATTTGATAAATTCTCATTTGAGATAAATATTTAGAAAAAGAATTAAATTCTTCAATTCAAAAGGAATATGAAATTTATTAATATTTAACAAAATATAGTTCCAAGTTAGAATTGAATGGGTTGAAATCTTTAAATTTAAAACTAGCCTAATAAAATCACAAAAATTGTTACTATACCTTTAAAATCCATACAATCCAAATGCAATCTAAGGTACTTATAAATCTCAAATTGACAATATTTTAATATTTGTCTCTATGAATTTAAAATTAAAATATAGAGATAGAACAAAATATTGGAGCTCAAAGTATATAAAAAAAGTCATAAAACTTATTGATTGTGAGGGGGTGGGAGATTTACATTAAATACCCTTTGAGTGGGATAGGTTGGTCCAAAACTAGTATAGACCAACCCATCAAAATTTAAGTGTGAAAATGTGAAAATGATGCCAAGGAGGAAGCATAGTTTTGAAAGTGCACCAAAACCGCTTTCCAAGTTCAAAGTTGCCCACTGATTTATTTGTGTGGCCAATTTTTGTTCTTAGAGGAAGAAAAAATATCTGCTCCGACCCCACTCCCACACATAAAACCTACATATCTCCTATCTCTATACTAAGATTATTTGATGTTTTGCACTTACTAAAACACCCACCCCCCATAATTTTCAATCAAGTTTTTACAGGACAGCTGTATGGTTATATGTTAATTCCACAAAAATCATAGAATTTGAATACACCAAACCAAAAATTCCACTCTGTCCAGGCCCATTTATTTTTTGACTCCACCAAATCCCATATATTGAAAGAAATAGGCCCAGCCCAGATCACCGTTTGCAGGTGACGAAACGTCGTCGTCCCCCGTTTTGGCGGATTCCTTACTAAACCCTTTCCTTTCTCTGTGCCTGAATCAGAAAGAGCTTAAACCCTATCTCTTTTTCTCTCTCAAAACCTCTTTCAGATTACCCACATATACCCTTCAGCCCTTCCTCTAATTTCATATAATGCCATCCACGCTTTCCCCATTTCACCCCATTCTTAGACCCTTTTTCACTGGGTTCTTCCCTCACAAATTGAACCACCATTTTCTCGGGGCCCGGGATTTGCAGAGGAGGCTGATTTTAACCCCACTTCAGGCCTCTAGTGCTGTCCCCTTCGGCACAACCAAGTTTTCAACCCGTTCCGGCGGGGAAAGAATGGGTTCGGGCTTCGGGCAGGGTCGCCGTGCCGGGTCATCTAAGAGTTTGATTGAGGATGAGGCTGAGTTAAGTGACTGGGTTAGTGGGTTGAATTCTAGTTCGTTCAAGAAAACTCGGATGTATAGTGATAGTGAGAATGATGAGGATGGTGCGGGAAATGGGGGATTTAGGGGTACGGAGAGGGCCGGGAAGAGAAGAAGGGATGCTGATTTTGATAAAAATTTTGACTTTGCAAGTAGGAGAGGGGATAGGAACCGCAGCTCCACTGATTTAGCTAACAGGCGGGAAGGGCGCTCCAGGCCGGTTGAGTCATTTGCAGGGAGGAGGAAGAATGCGGATGATTCTAATATTAGTTCATTTGGTGGGAGAGATAGGGGCCGTGATTTGAGTGAATTTAGTAGAGGTAGGAAGTTGGGACGTCTGTCTGAGGAGGAGGGAGAGAGTAAGAATCGTTTTTTGAGGAGGGGCAATGAGGGCAGGAGAGAAAAGCGGCTGACTAAGAGAGGTTCTGAAATGCAATATGGAACTGGGAGGAATAGAGGTGGTGATGAAGGTGGTTTCGCAATTAAACGGGAAAGGAAAGGGACGGGAAAAAGAGGGTTTGTTGTCACAGATGATGAGGATATGGAGGAGGAGGAAAAAGATAAGGGTTATATGAATTTTAAGGGGTTGATTGATAGTGATGAAGAAGATGAAGATGAAGATGAGGAGGAGGAAGAGGAAGCAGCTGATGGGCTATTTGAGAAAGGAAGTTCTTTTTCCCTATCACCTCAAAGTGCATCCGGAAAAACTGATTCTTACCTTAGTGAAAGCAGGTAACTTAAAACATTCTGTGCTGTGTGTATATCATTCTGTGTTTACCAGATGATTCTTGTTGGAGAGTTCACGGTTTAGATTGCAAGTTAGGATGACAAACAAAAGAATAGTGGATCGAAGTGAGTATATAATGCTTTTTTTGAAATTTAAAACTCAAATGCTGTGCAACTGATGAAGATGGTCTCATACATGCATCATTTAAAGAATTGCTCAATTAGGATATGTGAAATAGAGGGGCATTTTGGTATTAAAAATTAGAATGTGGTGTTAGTAATTGACAATTCACAGAAGTTGATCCAGTATTCCAAAGGCAGCTCGACAAGCTTAGCTGTATAATTTGTCAATCTAAAAGGCATTATGGTGAAAAAGCAGAGTCGAAGTACATCAGTTTGGAGGTTCCAAATCAGTGATGAGTGAAAGGCACAATATTTTATGGGACAGTATAAGATTTTAAGTTGATCTGCCTTTAAGATTCACCGAGCTTTTTGTTTGGTTATCTAGTTTTTGAAGCATTTGTCCAGTTAAATGAGTTGCCTATTTTCATTTCGTCTCATTCTTTGACAGTTACACATGTATGTGCACACAGGTTTGATCAATGTCCAATATCACCATTATCACTTAAAGCAATCAAAGATGCAGGATATGAGAAGATGACTTTGGTGCAGGAGGCAACACTCCCTGTGATTCTGAAAGGTAAATACAAAAGCTTCAGAAGTTATTTTGCTGCGATGCTATGATGAGGTATAAGCGCAAAGTCATGCTGTTGCCTGTTAGAAATGGAAACAATCTATATACTTAGCCAGCCACTGGATCCTCTTCTGCGTGCTGGATATGGTATTCATAGTGCAAAAGGTCTAGACCTGCATGCTTCTCCCGCAAGCATCAAACCTCTTCACAAGACCAAATCCTGCGGTGCTGGACCTGTTTTTATTAAATATATATATATATATATATGCATTTTTTTTTCTAAATGAAAAAAAAATATCATGTCAAGGAATGTAATCCTAAAGTAACAATTGTCGCACGTGGGTGCATTTTTTATTTTGAAATTTATAGTTTTTAATATACTTTTACTTACCTTTAATTTGAAACCATATAACTATTTACTAAGTTTTGTCTCATTTACTTAATGATGAGACTACATATATGTACCATTGCTTACAATATATGTATACAAACTTGTATAGAACATATGCACACACACACACACTATGTAGGTCTGGTTCAAGGCTGATTGAGCAAAAGCTGTAACCCACTCCGAACCTGTCAGGTCCAAGAACCCAAACATATTACTGCCAATAATCTATTTATAAACCTAAAAAGGTTACCCATTAGATCCACCCTGTTGCCGTCTCTAACTATTCCAGGATTATTCCCAGTACTGCAGGATCTTCTTTCTCATTTGCTCTCATTCACAGCTAAAATATTGTCTTTTTTTCTTCTTCTTTTTTTCCTCAATATTTCTAATCCGATGTTGACTTTCTCTCATGATCTACGTGTTTTTTCAGGTAAGGATGTGCTGGCCAAGGCAAAAACTGGCACGGGAAAAACAGTAGCATTTTTGGTAAATGCTTCTAATCTCCTAATTAATGATTCCATGTCCACAGGAGTCACCTAACTTGGTGAAGGCACATGTGCTCACTTTTTAAAACAATACTCCAGTACCAGTCTGATTTCTTTAGCAACTACATCTTCAGAATCATCAGAGTTTTTCTGTGCAATTGCAATGAGAATGGCCTTACTGGTCTTCGTTCCTTGTTATGATGCTTAAGCTCTTTGTTTGGAGTAGCACATAATGAAGAAAGAGAATGCTAAATACAGAGAGAAATTTTCGGTAGCTTGAAGATTAATTATTTAATTTGATGAGATACATATGTAGTCACTATAAAGTTCATATTAACACTTCAAATTGGACTTCAATATAGTTTATGATGCTACCAGAAAATGCTGACATATGTGTCCTTAATTTTGGTATCTCAATTTCAGCTTCCGGCAATTGAACTCATAGCAAAATCTCCCCCAGTTGTGCGTGATCAAAAACGACCTCCGATACTTGTGCTGGTTATATGCCCAACTCGTGAGCTTGCTAGTCAAGCTGCTGCAGAGGCCAACACCCTGTTGAAGTATCATCCTTCAATTGGTGTTCAAGTCGTCATAGGAGGTACCCGGTTAGCTCTGGAACAAAAACGAATGCAAGCCAATCCGTGCCAAGTAAGTTCCCTATATTGCCATTGGTATCAAGCTTTGGTTGAATCATTTACTTTTTATAGTTCTAGATTCATGCATGTTATTAGAAGTCTATGCATATATCTTTTTGTCTCTTGCTCAATTGACATGTTTTTTTCATTTTTGTCCCGTCTGAAGGTTTCTTTGGCATCTTATATATATATGGAAAAACCAATCGCCTGTTTAGGTAGGCAGAAAGCTTGCTCCCCATTATACTGGAATGTTTGTCAATTCACAGATATAGTATAATTTCTGAGGTTGCATGTAGATTGAGTGGAACCTGGGCTGAGAAGGGTCATGATTCTCAATTTCAGTGCTGTTTTTTTGGTACAGTCGGCGAAGCTAAAACTCAAAGTCAATCCACGTTCTAGGTGTCATGCCCACTAACTTTTAGCTGAATCCATGATTAAATGAATCATTGTTGGAAATGACAATCCTTATAGTCATTGGTTGCATTTGACCTTTCACTGATGCATCATAATCGGACTTATGCATTGTCTGCAGGCTCATCAACAATCCCCCTTCAATTTGTTGAGCATATCTTAATAATCTTTTTTCTTTTTTTCCCTTTCTCGATACAATAAATCTTACAGATACTTGTGGCTACACCTGGAAGGCTTAGGGATCATATAGAGAATACATCTGGATTTGCCACTCGGCTGATGGGAGTTAAAGTCTTGGTCCTGGATGAAGCTGATCATTTATTGGACATGGGATTCCGGAAGGAGATAGAGAAAATAATCGCCGCTGTTCCGAAACAGCGCCAGACACTTCTGTTCTCTGCGACCGTTCCACAAGAGGTATATTCATCATGACATGTGCTACCTCTTAAAATTGTAAATTCTAAGCATATTAGCATTGCAGGTTCGCCAAGTTTGTCATATTGCATTGAAAAGAGACCATGAATTCATAAACACAGTACAAGAAGGAAGCGAAGATACACATGCACAGGTTAGGATAGCGATAACTGTCCTCTGTTATGTCTGGCTTGCTGTTCATCCTTGAGAACATGACATAAAAATTCTTTGTTTATTAAATCTTTCAGGTCAGGCAAATGCATCTAGTTGCTCCTTTGGACAAACACTTTTCTCTTCTTTATACTCTACTGAAGGAGCATATTGCAGATGATGTTAACTATAAGGTATCCACAATTCCCTTTTGCTTTAATTTTTGTAAAGCATCCACAGAATATTTCAGATGTCCTGATTTCAAGCACTTAAAATTAGAATAAGAAGAGAAATGGAAAATGTTGTCCATACTCATGGAATGTTGTAAAACAATATGCAAAGTGTAGGGGAGTTCTACCCAAGGGATTGAGGTTAGTAGGAATAAGGGGACAAATAAAGTTTTGGGATGGGAATTTCCAAGAGTAGGAGGAACATTTGACTATAGTATTATAGGATTCAGCATATCCTTACAAGACTAGGGATTTACGGCAATGCTATAAAATTATCTATGTTGTGCTTATAGAATGTCGGGTAGTAACATCTATCTTCTCTGTAAAATATAGTGCAATAGAGCATTTGAGCTGATTTAAATATTCACTGAAGAATATAATATGTTCTACTTCATAAAAATGGTAGTTTGTTGTTCTATAACCTAGCATAAGCTTATGCTGTTTGTGGAACCCTCTTAAATTTTGTTTTTGGGTTAAAACTGAGATGCTTTTATTCTCCTCCCTGCTTCTGTACCCCAATGTCATGGAGAATATCTATTGATATGATGTCACCATGCTTTCTCCCATGAGACAGATTCTTGTTTTCTGCACAACTGCAATGGTAACAAGGCTTGTCGCGGAGCTTCTAAGTGAGCTTAACTTGAATGTCCGGGAGATTCATTCTCGAAAGCCTCAAGGTTACAGAACCAGAATATCGGATGAATTTCGGAAGTCAAAAGGTCTTATTCTTGTGACATCTGATGTCTCTGCTCGTGGGGTAGATTATCCAGATGTGACTCTTGTTATACAGGTTATACATCACTTGGTCTTGCTTTTAGAAGTTATTAAATGTTTACACAGTATTGGTTTTCCTAGCCAAATCATATTAGCAGCGCTGCTAGTAAAATCTTGCTCTATGGAATACCATAATCAAATACCTAGATTCTGCTTATAAGAAGCAGTGTGAAAGGGACCATTTCTGAGGTTCCTCATTCTAAGCAACAAGCATTTACTTTTAAGTATTTCTCCTCCCAGTAGCCATCATTAATTTGTATTGTGGGGCTTCGGAATGTCTGCTCATTGGCATATATTTAGTTTATCTGTTGTGCTTTTTTAGTCTTTTTTATTTCTTCTATTCCATCTTTTCCTTTTTTTTTTCATTTGAGGGGGTGGGCAGTGGGGGGTTGGCTGATACACGTGCTGAAGGCTTAAGGAGCAATAGTACCTCTCAGCTAACCACGTAAATGAGCTGCATTTGATTTTATGAACCCGAGGATGCCCAGTATGTATGGGGATTGACCTTGCTTATAATTGCAGATTGGCGTCCCAGCTGATAGACAGCAGTATATACATCGACTTGGTCGAACTGGACGAAAAGGAAAAGAAGGGCAAGGCATTTTGTTGTTGGCAACTTGGGAAGAGTTCTTTTTGTCTAGTATCAGGGACTTACCGATATCAAAGGCACCTGAACCATTGGTTGATCCAGAGACCACTAAAAAGGTAACCATGAAATAAAATTATCATGCTCTGTCATCGACTTTGTGTTTCAGCTTCTACCACTTGTTTTTTGGAGATAGAACTATATTCAGAACGACATCATGCATAACCATGCTGAATCATATTCTTCTTGAAATATACTATTATCTTCTGTTAAAATGTAACTTTTGAGTTCTGAATTAAAAAGTGTTTGATGGCAAAACGCTATGCTTGTTTGTACAGGTTGAACGGGCACTGGCCCATGTAGAGATGAAGAACAAGGAAGCCGCTTACCAGGCATGGCTTGGTTACTACAACTCTAATAAAAATGTCGGGCGAGACAAATATAGGCTTGTAGAGCTTGCAAATGAGTTTAGTCGTAGCATGGGTCTTGACAACCCTCCAGCCATTGCAAAGTTGGTCCTTGGCAAAATGGGCCTGAAGAATATACCTGGATTGAGGTCTAAGTAGATATCAAGACAAAATTTCATGTCAGCTTGTAAGTTTTATCAATTGCTATTGTGAGGAGACTTGCCACTGCTCAGTTCTTCGTTAATTATTGTGGCAAAAGTTTTGTACTCTGGTAAAATCCCATAGGTTTTGGTAGATGTAAATCCACACCAAGGTTTAATATCAGCAGGCATTAATTTGTTCTTCTAGAAATTATTCTCACTGCAGTCTCTGTGCTTTTCATGTACATAGAGATGAATCTGGTCATTATGTTCTGAAAATTTATTCTATAATTGTCATGAGCCTAAACCGAAAAAAAAAAGTTGGTTCGGTAACCTAGTCACACATAAACTTGTTATAAGACGATTGTCAGAAGGCATAGGATAATATTCCAACACAGCAGTTTAGAGGCACTGTTATGACCTGCACTAAGAAAGTCGCATAGCAAACGGCAATCAAAATTTATCTTTGCCATTCATATTTCTAAGTGTTAACATCCTGCCCAAGTGTAAGTTGAACCTAATACAAAGGGATTTTATAATCCAAAAATCCTACCACCACTTATGGGGAACCAAAAAAAAAATTAGTAACTGAAACTCTTGATCTATTTCAATGAGATTACAATGTGTTAGGGCCTATGACAGGAAAAGATCACTAAAGAGGCAAAAACCTGAGCAACTACTACTCCTTCCTTTGCCTCCCGGCTCCTCGAGTGGATGGAGGTCATATGTCGGCTAGCTAATCTACATACAAAAACTGTGCTAATTGATGACCACTGTGCAAAACTACAAGACAAACATACAATCCCAGCTGCATCATTAACCACTTGTCAAAGTTAGGGGAAACGAAATCTGCCATGACTTTCAGTCTACAACTTTAGAAAGGAGAATATCATCCTCCTTCAACTGATTGTTCTCTAGGACGCCTGAGCTGGAATGATCATCAAACCCTCCTGTTAGAGAAAAGAAATTATAAGCATCAAGAAATGTTTTAAATAAAATTAGAAAGTTTTCCAGAAAAAGTGCCAAAAGATTGATGACAAGCCACAGTGAAAACCAACAATGTTCTGACAAAAGGCTAAGGAGCAGATGTTCATAGCAGTTATCACATAATCACATCCAGCAATATTGTCATTCCAAGTAAAAAGAAAAGAAAGAATACGGAGTTATTTTTCACCATCCCTGGCAAGGGAGCTCCAACATGGTTAGACCTCACACCAGTTCTTTGAGGTGACATTTTCTCTTCCTGACAACTTTAGACGAGAAATGCCACTTAAGAGATTGGGGTGACATCGAATAATGATGTGTAGGAGCAGCAAGTCAACTGCCACGACTGGACCTCAGGTTAGGTACAGAAATGGCCTAAGCATTCAGATAAAGTCTCCTGAGCCCTAACAAGCGTGCAGACTTCTGCTAAAAGGGTGTAGCCAAAGCACATTACCAACATTTGCCAGACCAAGGTATTTGCAAGCAATCTGGAGTACTAGCTGTAGGTGAGGAGTGGTCGGTTGGGATGGGGGGTATCCTCAAGGGGAGGGAGTCTGTCTTCAGCCCCTACTTTATTCCGTTCCATGAGAAATCACACTTCTCACTCCTCTCTATCAATCTAACAAGAAAAGCCATCTAGGGTTATTTCTTTTGGAGCCAATTCCTAGCACACATCTCTTCGGCATATATAGGTCTCCTTATAGCTGGAGCAAAGCTACCAGTACACTAAGGCAGGGATTTATTCAGTATTCACACCACCAGGCACAAGATTGAGCAGCCCAGTACAAGTGATGTCAAGTGGCATTCCTCGTTTAGTTGTTTGCTTGACCCTTTTACAAAGTTATCTATAAGGGAAGCCACTGATGTAAAAATCAGTGAAGATAGTACAGTGCAAGGGATGATTCTCCTGCTTTCTTGTACATCAGTTTTTATAATGTAGTTTTGTTCTAGTGGCTAAGCACCATGTATTTTGGCAACCTAGTATTGCAATTGTAGCTTATCTGAACTTATTCTGGAAAGAACACATTAGCTGTCTTAGTTTTGTTCAGTTGTGATTCACTGAGTATGCCTTTGGTATATCCAGAATATCAAATAATGAAGCCAGAAAAGGGACATGACAAGTTACTAATTCTTATTACCGTTACCTCTGATGATGAGGGGAAGAGGGTCGATCTGGTGAAGAAAGGTGCCCATAGCTCCCATGAAGTCTATGTTCCTCAAAGGCCCTGGCTCGAATACCATCATTTAATTGTGATTGGTCATTTATACCTGAAAACCCGACTGGACCCAGAGAACCAAACTCCAATTGTTCATTACGAGAACCATAGGTGGCATTATGATCGAATGGGTACAGCATCATAACTGGCGGAACAGAAGGACCATTAGAAACTCCATTGTGATTTGTGGCTGCTAAAGGATACATGCTATATGCCACACTCTGAGGACCATTTTGACTAGAATTTGAGTGCAACTGGCCATTCTGAGATCGGGACGAAGAGAGTGAGTCGTGTCTGTATGAGTTCCACGAACGGTCAGATCGACTCTCACTATGAGTGAACCGATCCATTCTTGAGTTTGGTTTATCAGTTTGGCTGCGGCTGTGACTGCGTGCAGCAGCCCGTGATTTTGAATTAGCATTCCAGCTCCCCTCTCTGTCACTGAAGCTATCATTTCTGTCATGGTTATAGTTTCCCCTTCTGCTACCAGAGGAATGACGCTCCCTTACAGAAACCTTCTGAAGCAATGAAAAGGAAAAGGTTAAAATAACATAAAACATTGAAGGTGGCAAGGTGCTAAAAGCTAAATACCAGAAGCAGAAATTATCACTAAATTTAATCCATATCCTGCTTATCCAACGTAAATAACAGCACTGAAGATTAAATCACTTAACAAGAAGAAGTGCAGTTAACTTACATCCACTAATCCAAGTAATAAGCTACACATATTTCATGGAGACGCTTCCCTTCATTAACTTAACTGTCAACTCCTACTTGTATTTCATATTGGTGATGTGTGAGTACAGATTCTGATCAACTTCAGGCAAAGCAAGCTCAAATATGATGTTCTTTTGGACAAAAGCACCAGCAGTTTTACATAGATATGCTAAATACAACCTAGAGGCTAGAATAATTTCCACATAATCAACCTCTACACCTAACATAACCTATATGGAAATCAACAACCAAGCACTAGTTTTTGTTAGTTTATCATCAACTAGATAAACTAGTAAATACAACAACGAAATCGAGACAGATATTATTCTAAAGAACAAAAATATGCATGAAGCAAAAACTAAAGAATTAAGATAAGATGTAATTTACAGGATTAGGCAGGTAAGTTCCTGTCCCACTACGATATCTTGGGACATCATCCATGTAGCGTGTATACATATTAGGATGTCTACTGGAAACTGATGGGACGGGAGCAACAGGAACCAGACGGTGGCCATAACTCGTCATAAGTTGAGAGAATAGATTTGTATTGGTTGAAAGTGGTCTGCCAGGGTTATCATAAGGAAATCTGCCCTGAAGATAAACCGGTGGTACCATTACAGGTGAAGGATGCAGTAAAGGTCCTTGATACCGTGGATTTTGACAGAACCTTCCAAATTGTAAGTTTTGCCAATGGCTAGCAAAGTCACTATTAAGAATATCAGACTTCTGTTCTTCAGATGTCACAATACTGGTAGGGCCCCCTAAAGAACTTACGGGATTTACATCCTCTGACTGATCAAATTCCTTGGGACTAAAACTCATCCCAGACTCACTGTTATCCAAGGTCTCATCACCTGCAAAATAGCCACTTGATGCATCCGAAGCACCAGGCTCAGGTGGAATATTATACACTGGAAGCATTGTTAAAAATGGGATTGGTGGCCCAGTTGGATAGAATGCAACTAGCCCAGAGTTATCATTCGTTCTCTGCCTCGCACCAGGGCCTAAGAACATTGGGGCCAAGGGGATCATTGGATCTGATCCACTAGTCTGAGCAACTTCAAAGCTAGGCATATGGTGCCTAGGGACCTGCAAAGGAGCAACTAAATCACACCCAGGGTGCATCTTGACGATTTCAGTACCCAGATTTAACAATGAACTCCAGTCCAGGTCGTCATCATCCGTGTCATCAGACACATGCTCAGACAGAATTTTGCCTTTCCCATGGCTGGCAGCAATATCCCCAGAAACTATTTTCTTTTCCCTTTTTTCTTTAGTAGTTTTAGGCGCCTTTATGGATGATGCATCCCAGGAGCTCTCCGAAGAAGTTCTACTTCTCAAAGAATTACCTTGAGTAGCTGATGAGAACCTTGAACTGGTTGACCTTTCTTCTGTATTAACCTCACTACTTCTAATATCCTGGATTGGAAAACGATCAATATTTTCCCTCACAGCACCACATTTTTCACTCAGATGCTTCTGCTGAACTCTTGTACCGCTGCTAGAGCCACTTACTCGAGATTGCGGAGGAACATATTTTAAACCAGAAGAAGATATTGGTGGTTTCTGATCAGATTGGAGCCGGTCAAAATTTCCATTCTCAGGGTCATAGCCGCTAGAGGAGCTGACATCTTGCTCCTGCCAGAAATCATGATCAGTTTCTCTGGTGTTCATATCCGATGGACCAAAGTTTTCATTGCTGCGCTCAACTGAATCTTCAGTTGGGTTCAGCCCAATGCCAGGGAAATAATGATTCAATTGGGGTGAAACTAAACCTTGAGGAAATTGCACATGTGAAAATGATGGATCCATCAGAGGAATATTTGTAGGAAAAATCCCCGGAATATTTCGTTGAGTGTATCCCATTGAAGCAAGAAAGGATGGCAGCATAGAGTAAGGTAGATGACCTGAAGTTAGATTGAATGGAACATGAACTTGACCATTGAACCCTTGAAGTGAAGCAGACGCCATCATGTTTACAATATCTTGCTCTTCCTGTTGCATCAACTGTGCTGCAGAGGAGGTTGAGAACTCTTCGCTCAAGGCATCTAAGCCCAAATCTCGGTGGTAGCTATTCGAAGTGTCAGCAGCATCATGACTTCTCTGGGATGGAACATGCCTCACAGATGAAGTATCTCCAACTGAAGGAGGACTGCTGTGGCTTACCAAGCTTTCTGGTCCGTTATGCTTCTTCCTATTACTAGAATCCAGCCTAGAATAAGTAGCATGAGCATCAGCAGTTTCTGCTTGTCTGTTATGTTGTACTTGAGATGAGAATTCACTATAGGTATCAGTCAGTTCAGGGCTGGAGCGTGTTCGGGCAAAAAGGAGACGTCCCTGGGTGTCATTCACCGGATGATCCTCTTTCAGATCTCTCTGAAACTTATCATTAAGTACAACCTGATTTGAGAAGGTATGTCCTCCAATTTGATCAGTGACCCGCAAACTGTTCACATTGAACTGGCTTTTTAAGCTGTGTGCGCTAGAAGCTGTAGACAGTTCACTTGTAATTGGCATCATTCTAGATGAACTTTTACCATGTTGAGAGGAAACACCACTGGTGCGAATACCCTCACCCTCCATCCCATGAGCAGAAGAGTTTTCTTTGACCTTTCTGCCACTGGTACAATTATCAGAATTCCCAAATTCATGAGGACTATCTGGAGTTGATAATCTCAAGCGCCATGACCGACGCCTGGGTGCATCAGGTCGATTACCACTTCCATGTCTTTCCCATGTATTCATAAAGAACTGATTAACTTCAAAAATCAAGTTGTCTTTTGGGCACTCAAGCAATCTTGCCAGTCGTTTGGCTCCAAAAGCAAATGCACTTCGTATTCGAAAAAAATTACCTGAGGAATTGAATATACATTTCCAAATGTTACAAGCTGCCCAACTTGCACCAGATAAAAGATAAAGATGCATGAATTTGGGAAGAATTCACCCAAGCTTACCTTTACTAACACTACGTCCAAGGTTGTTGTTTACACGTAAAGGATCAATTACGTTAAAATGTTTGGAGACAAATGGCTGTCCATTATTTTCCTGGCCACCAGGGAAAACAGCATACACAGAGCTACATGCATCAAGAAACAACTTGCTGAGTAGCAATTCTCCACTATCCTTCCGCGGAGGTTCCGCTGCAAAATCATGCAAATCAATTTCAGCAATCGAGGAACACACAAGTATTTATCTGTGCATTATATTAATCGAAAAGTTCCCAGAATTTAATACCGGTTACATCAGGTAGGGAACTAATGCGTACAGGTCCCCATAAGCTAACACAAAAATTGTCCCAGTCAAAATTGCTGAAGAACTCCAGAAAACGATATAGGACCTGCAAGCGTTACACAGTTATCAGATGAACGATCACATAACAAACAGTTTGGACACAGACAAACATAAGAATGAAGTCACCTCAAGTGGTCCATGAAACGAATTGTTGAACACATGAAAGATGTAAAGAACTAGAGTCTCCAGGGCATAAGTAGATATAAGTCCATGATGAGCACCCAATATACGACTTTCATAGTAGCACCATGCTTTGATCAATATAATACTACGCTTGAACAGATGATTCTGATTTATCAAATTATCAACCTATAAAACCAAACAATGTGGAAAGTATTAGTCAGACAGTTTATTTATCTTAGGCATTCTTAAATATCACAAACACTTGTATTCAGAGAAATTTGTCAGTGAATATGAAACTACTCACCTCATCAAGGAAGCACAAAGTACATAAGCCACCAACTTGATTAAAAGATATGTCCACCACAATATTTTCCACAAGACATTTAATTATCTTCACCTGAAATTAAAAGATGACAACAACACCACAGAAGTTAAGTAACAGAAGGAAATAGCAAGACTAATGTAAAAGACTCATTGACAGGAAATCAGAAAATCATCCTAATATTGATGTCTAGAAATTCAATAACAAATAATTTGTAGGATGTCCACACCAACAACAACAAACAGAACAATAATTATTACAACAATCCATTACCACTAAAATTATTATTATGGCATGGCTCCAACTATCATTATACACCATACATAAAATAGGCTTCATGTTAAGGCCAAAATAGAAGTTCTCCTCATCACTGCTCACACTGAAAACTGCATCTCAGAGTGGGTGAAACATCACTAAGTGCCTTGAGTGCTTCAGCTACCTAATATGACCATGGATTCTTATCTTGCAAGCCAACATTGCAGCATGCATCTCATTTGAAGGACTGAACAGCTGTGCATGCCAGAACAATTATTTCCCAGAAAATTTCATTTCATATCCACCTCTATCCAGATTGAAGAGATAAGAGCAGGAGATTAACATAAAACCAAAATGGTGAAAGATCAATACTTTGGCCTACAGCAGAGATGCAAACAACACACTCTGCTCTGAAGTAAAGTAGAAACAAAAAGGACCGAAGAAAGAAGTGTCTTCCATCAGGCAACACCATTTTGTTAACTTGATAGGATTCATAAAATTGCAACACTTGACAAAGAGTTTCCACACATCCACTGGCCAACTTTCAAACTAATTGGCATTCAACTTGGATATAATGCGCAAGAACGCCCTGTGGTGGAAAGCCAAAAATGAAGGCATATAGAAGAAATGCCTAATGTGGAATACTCAACTGAAAGCAACATATAAATGCAGTGTGCCTGAACCATGTACCAAAATAGTAATAATAAATGTTAACTGAACATATGTTTGGTCTCAGCAGAGAATGGCCGGTCAGTATTAAGCCTAATGTTTACATCGGAAACACAGACCAGGAGGATAATTTGGCATGAGAAGCTATAAACATAGTGGAAATCCTGAAAATACAAAACTTTCAGATATAACAAAATGGTGACAGAACCAAGCTGTTAGGAGTCAACTTGCTATAGAGGGAATACGATACATACAAAAGGTATAAGCTAAAATAGTGAAAATCAAACGGGATAAGGTCATAACCAGTCCTCATGCTAGCAGCCCTTTTTGGTAGTTCTATGAAGACAGAATGCTAATGTCCCAGGGACAAGCTCAAGAGTTGACCTGTGGAACTGATACCACTCACATGGATTTTGTTTACAAATCAAACCAGAATTGATGGCTGCTAAGAAACACCACTCGTCTAAAGCTGTGGGGATAAAAACAAAACCAAAAATTTGCGACAAGTAGATTGAATTTTTAAGGAACTAAATTAAACATATGAACACGGATATTCGTGCGATGCAAGATTTAGATTCCAAAATAGAAGGAAAAGTATAATAAGCAAACTTGGATTCTAAATAGGGCATACTTCTGCTTGAATATACTGAACCTCCTTCACATGAAATTCAGCATTTTCATTTTTCTCCTCACTCTCTAGCATATCTCGGACCTGATGAGCCCATGTATCGTTCAAACTCTGGTTGTGACTGAAAGCAGTCAAATCAATGTCTCCATCAGGTAGATAAGTCTTCAAGGGAACGGAACCAAATGTACAGACCTGCGGCAGTGGGCAAAGGATCAAAAAAACCTTAAAAGGAGGTAGCAGTATGTCAATCTCTAAAACAAATCTAAGAACATTCTCAAGAAGGTATTTGTTGTAACAGAATCAACTGAATTCCATTCAATTGCACTTGAACATGCATGTTTAATCACCACTGAGTTTCATGAGATGCCAGTTAGTTCCATCCATTCAACAAGAATAGTATCGTTCACTATCTCAGGAAGCCACCCAGTAGAATCACAAATTTAATCAATCACCTTGGGCTCATTAGATACTGTATCCTAGTTTGGTGGTTTGTTTTCTTTATGATAGATCCACTTAGTAATCACAAATTCAATTTAAATTTCAGGGTCCCACACGATCTCCACAGGCTCCCTTGGTGCTGTTTCAGTTCTACAGCACATAAAGTGAAACACTATCAGCCAATATAATTACACCAACAAGACAAATTTCCAAGTTCGGCCAAGTTTTATACATTACACGCCAAAATCTGTATACAGGATTGAAGGCAGAACAAAATAAGTACGTACTGCATGCAAACAACATTAATAAGAGGCATTTATATCTTTACATAAACTCTAGCACCAAATCGACAGATAAGCAAAAAATATCAGCGAAATTATTTACAGCCATTCTAGCAGCAGTATTTGAGTTGCAAGACTATGAAAGAAAACTACATAATCATTCTAGCAACCTGGCAGGGGAAACACTTCATGATG
>NC_026145.1:18179252-18229756 GCF_000512975.1 Sesamum indicum | reverse complement strand
GACAGTTGGTTGGGCTGAATGCAGGAAATGAGTTCCGCAGTCCGCTCCTCTGCTTTCACCCATCGGTCTGTATCGAGGGCCCGCATAACAGAACCTGCCCCGGGCAAGAGCCCATTAGGCAATGGCGGTCCCGGCTCAACCCATCCCTCATTTTCTCCCATACACTAGTACCTTTTCCACACCCCAACTAAGACTACAAAAGAAGCAATATTTTTCTCTCTTTACTTGCCAAACTCAAACTAACAAGCCAACCTTTCTTCAAACCCACCCACAAAAGATGTAGTTTACAGCACAGGAATGCAAATTTCTTCCCCAAAATATAGTGCAGTGTGCATCCAAACCAAACCCTAATGAAGAGGAAGAGAAAGTGAAGAAAAGGCGGCAACTATATGACAGATATACTATATACTTGGGGAAAATACAAAAGATGGTATTCAGAACTAATTGTACGAAATTTCAATACCGAACTTCCTACTATCCACAAAAATATAAACTAAGAAAAAACCCAACCAAAACAAAGACAGTTGATCAAGTAATCGAAAATAAAACCCTAATTGAAACCCGGTTTTAAGAGTTTCAGAAATATTCGCCGCAATGCCAACGAAAATCTGATAATAACATTCGATTTTTCTGCTTGGTACAAGAAGAAATATCGCAGAAAGAAAGTGTAAGATCGTCGTCAAATTACAGAACAGGGAGATGGAAGGGTAAGTTTATTAATCCATATTTCTGGTATGGAAGTTTTTGGGGATGAGTGTGTGAACTGTGTGCAGGAATTGGAATTGGAATTGGATTATTATTTTCAGGGGAAGTTTTGAAACTTGTTTGACGCTTTAAGGAAATTTGATTTTGATTCTGAATGAAGTGTGTGTGTGTGTGTGTGTGTGTAAAAGTAGGGGAACAAAATTGATGAAATGATGATGATGATGAAAATAAATGAAATTAATAATAGAAATAAATATAAATTAGGTATTGTTGAGAAATCAAAATTAAAGTTATAATGTTTAATAAGATTTGAATTTGAGTTTATAAATAAACCCCTTTGGCGCATCAAATATAAGAAATATATGTGGGAGTTGGTGGAGCCCTAAATGGTGGCTTTGCTTTGAGTTTGGGCCTATTTTATTCTCTTCTTTTCTTTTCCTTAATTGAATAAAATGTTCATATTTGAGAAGAACAAAATGAAACTCACATCCAAATTATGAATATTTGCTAATAGTAGTAATCAAGTTGACATGTCTTTTTCCTCACATATTCTTCTCCAAAACCAAGTTGAAACCCCTCATTCTTATCCACATTTGAAGATAAAAAGACTGATTCAACCTTGCACTACAATGACTTGAATGATCCACCCTTTTTTTTGCTACAACAAAAACCCCAAATATTGCACTAACAACTCTTTCAAATTCTTGATTTTGCATCAACCCCACAAATATTCTATCAATCATTCGATAAATTTTTCTACATTTTAGTTGCATTGTACGTATTGACAGCAATAATGATTAAAAATTTTCTTTTATACTATAGCATTAAATGATTTTTTATTTAAAAAAGTAGTTTCCAAGTATATCAAAACCAATAATGGGAAGAAGTTGTTACTATTCGGCATCCTGATGCAAAAATGTATAGTTATTGCAATTAAATACAAACTTTCTCAAATTAGCAAATATTCTCCTGGAACTTGTTTGGGCTTGGGCTTGGACTTATATACTACTCCATTGTTTTGGTCTGATCCAGCAAGCCCACGAATATAAATGAAAAAGGCCTCAAATTACTCTACCTTTTTGCAATTAAAATATGGGACGAGCCCACGTAATGGGTATGATATTTTAAATAAAATAAGAATTATATTAAAATTTACAATAGAAAACTCAATTAGGTGTCTCATTTGGTGGCGACTTTTTTGTCTGGCAAAGAGGGGGACAGCAATTTTTGTTTCATTTTACGAGTGAAGTTCATGAATTGGCCCTTTTTTGTGGACAGAACATCACTAGGACATAATCATAAATAAAGAAAAAAAGGAAAAAGGGAACATCACTAAGACATTCTTTATCTACATGAAACAAAACTGGGAATTTTCTTGTGACATGGTGACAAGTTTTCACGTGGCCTAAGACGTTGTTTGGATTGACCAATTGTGCATGTTCCTCAAAAATATAATTATTGATTCATCAACAGTTAAATTTTAAATTTTGTGTTGAAATTGGAGAGATATAAATACGTAATAAAATGTTATTTTTCTAGTACAATTTTTTATCAAGCTTTGGATCTTAATCTTGACCATTTAAGCGAGGAAATTGGAGAGTCTATTTTAAATAGTCGACTATATTAAAGTGTCAAAATTTTAATTTTGATACTTAAGTTAATTTCATGGAATTTAAATATTTCTTTTTCTTTATTCTTATTAGACCGTCTTAACATCTTTCTAGATTGAGAGTGACAATTGATCCTTTTGAACTTATGAAAACTTATCTGAAATTATAAGAATCTTTCTTTTTGTTGTTTGTTCATACATAAAGTGCCAAGCGTCCCTTTGAATAGGTGTAATAGAGATTGCAATAATATATACAACCAATGAAAAGACAATTTAGGTCCCATGTTGCCCAAGAATTTGGAACTTGGCAATAAAGCAGTCTAGCTAGCACACTCAATGTCTATACTTGAGAATTTTTAATCTATAAAATTATAAGAATTTCTTTAAACAATCCGGAGGCTTTTTTAAGCTCAAACACCTTGAACCTCATTAATGTGTATTGCAATAATGAGTCTTTTTTTAAAAAAAAATTTACATATGAATTTGAGTGTTAAAATATTAAATTAAATGTATATGTAATTGAAAGCATTGCTACATAATATCGATGAGATAATGTTGTAAAGTGTAACACATGTAAAATAATCAGGTCCAAAACGACTTGTATGCAATTTACTACATTATTAAACTTTTGAAAGAAAAAAAGAAGAAAACACCTTTATTCTGATAATCTAAGCTCTTGACCTAGAGTAAGGTGACAAGTGTCCCATTTGAGTAGGAAGAATAAGTTTATTTTATAACATTTTACTTAATATATATTAACCAAGGAAAAGACAATGCAAGTATCATAAGTTGGGCAAGAACATGAGACTTAGCTTTCATGACAAGACATGAATGTGTAATAGGCCAAATGACAAAAACTAGGGCCATAAGAGGGGCCGCCTAAGGACATGAATTTCAACAAGTTGAGGTCTCATTTATGGTGTTTGGTTCCTTATCCTTAGCCTTTGTTGTACTATTTATTACACAACTTTTGTTCAAACTTTTTGCATTAATTAAGTTTAGGTAATATTTAACTAAATATATTACAAGTATAATTTGACTTTTCTATAGCTAATCTTGTAAGAAAACAGAATTGTTAAACTTTAATTTTAATTTAAATAAATATAATCTGACATTTTTGAAAAGTCCGAGACATTCTAAGAATGAGCCAATAAAATGAATGAATGTTATCCAAAATGAAAAAATAGGAAAAGTGGAGTTAGATGGGGGTTGGGTAATGGAAATTGATGGGATGGTGGGGTGACAAAGACATTCATCCTAAGCCTTCACCGTACATTTCTTGTGCTTTTGCGACTACAACTGTTAAAAAGTTCACACCTTTTCAATTTTTACAGGCATATTCGGTCAGACTCATCAAGAATGTCCGAGGGTGGTTCACACACAAACTGCATTTGCGCCCCACTTCTTGATAGACCCGCCCGCAACTCAGAGCTGTAGCTGCTGGATTTTAATTTAAGCTTCGCCAGCCACACAAAACAGAGAGAAGCACAACTACTTCTTGATTCTGATCTGGGTTTTTGGTCTTCATCGACATCTCCGTTCCGTAGTTTTCTTGTGAAGGAAAAATGGAGGCGCAGAATATGCGCAGACACCACAGGCACCAGGCCAGTGAGCGCCAGTGCTCTTCTACCGTTGTGAAGCACATCAAAGCTCCTGTTGATATTGTAATCTCGCAACCTCTCACTACATGTGTGTGTGTGTGTTGGTTGACTGTGAATTTGATAGAAATCCTTCTTTTTTCACTGGGATTTTCAGTTGTGATTTCCCAAGGCTTTGTGGTTAAATTCAATTTCTTGGACAGCAGAATTGGTTTATTTCAGATTTCATTTCGCCTTTAAACGCTGCGATGACAAAATTGATTTTGATTTCTCGTTTATATGTGGCATTTGAGGTGTAGTTTTGAATGTCTGGTGAATTGAATCAGCTCTGTTTGCTTTATTTTCATAAAGCTCAAATCTCGTGGAGAGATCCCTGTTGGTGTTTATCTGTTCAATAATCCAAGACAGAGCCTAGATTTGCTTGCTTTGTTAATTAATCAATCGAGACTGGGAATTTGGTGGCTGAGATTCAGTGAAGGAGAAGTAAAGGGGGAAATGTTATGCCTATTTACTAATAATATTTCTTACTATCAACTCTTGTATTTTTCTCCATGCACAATTGGGAAGCTAAAAATTATATAACTTAACGTGTCTTGAATCGGATTCAGATTAAATTCGAAATTCAAGTTTTAGTTTTCTGCATTGTGCAGGTTTGGTCACTGGTGAGAAGGTTCGATCAGCCACAGAAGTACAAGCCCTTCATTAGCCGGTGCACTGTGCAGGGTGATCTGAAGATTGGGAGTGTTAGAGAAGTTAATGTGAAGTCGGGACTTCCCGCCACGACCAGCACTGAGAGGCTGGAACTGCTTGATGACCAGAAACATATTCTTGGTGTCAAATTTGTTGGTGGTGATCACAGGCTAAAGGTAGCATCTTGTTTTGTATTTTGGTATATAGTGTTTATTATTTTGAGCTATGTTCACTCATTTTTACCTGTGGATTAATAATTTCAACGGCAGCTTGAACGCTGATTTCTGTAACTTTCTAAACTATATTTGATCATGTTCTATGTTTGTGCTCATTGTCTAGAGTTAGAAAACAATTTTTCACATATGCGGTCGGACGATGTTGGTTTTACAAGCACTAAGATTGGCTAACTTGTTCCTTCTCTAGTGCATGTTACTATAGCTAAATGTTAAACCCAAATGCTGTTCTGTCATGTTGCAGAATTACTCATCGATAATCACTGTCCATCCAGAGATAATAGACGGGAGGCCAGGAACGCTGGTTGTCGAATCATTTGTGGTGGACGTGCCTGATGGGAATACTGAAGAGGAGACATGCTACTTTGTGAATGCTCTGATCAACTGCAACCTCAAGTCTCTAGCTGATGTCTCAGAACGAATGGCAATGCATGTTCCGGTTGTCGTTTGAGCAGTTGTAATGAGAAAAAGGTTTCAAGAAAATTCTGGTCCCTTCATTGGCTTTAAACTATTGTGTGGTATTTGCTGTATGTGCGCGCTAGTCCTGGGAGGCTGGGACCCAAAGAGTGTCTGCCTCTGCTCTTATGATGCACCCGGTTTTCATTACATTGGAAGGTGTAAGTTAGTAGAACAAGAATGTAGGGGATGTAAGAACCTATGAGAGCACTTGTTGCTCCTTAGAAGGCTATATGTATGTTTGGTGTAAGTAGTTTAGGCGATACTTTTTCTAATTACATTTTCGTTCATTGTTCATAACGATGCTTCAAGCTCGACTCATGTTACGTAATATGTTTTGGCCACGATTTTTTCCACTTGGATGGACCTTCTATAGGCCACCTACTTTGCTGACAAGCAGCATATTGTGACTTGTGAGGGTGATACTAAATCCAGCTTATTGCATTAGATGATATATATGCCTAGACTCTAATCTACTTGGAAAAAATACTTTCAATTCTAATAAATATATATATGTATATAGTTTTGAAATTTAATACTAGTATACTACATTTTAAATCTTTCTCTTATGCTCTTGTATTTAAGTCTTAATTTTCGAAACAAAAATTATATGTATTTTTATTGGATATAAATTGATTTAACACGTTTAATATAAAACATAATCTCATAACTAATCCAAACCTAATTATATTTTTATAAGAAAATCTATTCCTTAAAATTTGAAAATAAAAACATAAAGAAATAGGGTGGTGGCAGTGGTGACATATTGCTCAAGTTCACTGAATAAATAAAAAGGAAAAAATGGAACTACTTTCCTTTTGTTTTGGTTTATTTAATAAAAATTAATATTTTTAAGTGAATAATATATAGTTTAAGAAGAAGTGGGCCAATTTACTTTTAAAAATAAACAGAAACGCAAGAAGCCCATATATCTTTGGTATAAATAGGCCTATAGTTTTTTCTAAAAGATGGACTGGCCCATCTATGAGAGGAGAAGAAAAGAGAAGAGGCGAGCAGAGGAGAAAAAAGAGAGCAACAGAGTGAAGGAGAGTACGAAGAGGGGCGAAGAAGACCAGAAAAAGAATTCAAAAGACGCGGCGATGCAGGGAGACGAAGCAGATGGAGGTGGCGCCGCCGCCACTGATGACGGCGTGACTGGTATGTGTTGATATTTTAGCTCCACCACCCAATTAGGGTTTCTTCGGAAAGGAGAGAATTAATATTTGGGGGTTGCTCTACTGAATAGTATTTTTATTTTGTTGAATGTTCATGCAAACTGATTAATTACAAAAAGTTTAAGCTGAAAATTTGCATCTGTTTCCAAGTCAAAGCACTCTCTTTTTTCTGGTTCCTGTGATTCTTGTGAAATTCTGTGAGTGAATGTTATGGTTGGCATCGTTGTCAATATTTGTTATGTGCGTTATTTCTCACATTTATTGCTCCATTTCATTTTGAGTTTACACAGTGAACTGTTTTATTTCCAGTCTGCAATTTCTTCAGGAAACCATCAAAGGCCAAGAACATTAGGAAACGAACTGCTTTAGAAGAGGGAGAGGGTGATGATGAAGATTCTAAAGTCGAGAGTTCGGTGGTGTACAATAAGAAGAAGCTAGCAGCAGCTGACAACAAGCTACACTTTTCTAGTGGGCCGTCGAAGCATTCTAAAGAGGCTGAAGTGGAGAAACCAAAAGCTTCAGTTTTTGAATATGAGTCTTCCAAAGAAATTCAGGTTCATAATGATAGTAGAGCCACAGCCACTTTGGAAACAGAGACTGAGTTCTCAAGAGATGCTCGGGCTATCAGAGAAAGAGTTCTCAAGCAAGCTGAAGAGGCTTTGAAAGGGAAGAAGAAGAGTGACGGTGAGGACAAGTTATATAAAGGGTTACACGGGTATACTGATTACAAAGCTGGGTTCCGGAGAGAGCAAACTGTTGCCAGTGAGAAAGCTGGTGGATCCCATGGACCACTGAGAGCTTCTGCCCATATAAGAGTCTCTGCGAGGTTTGACTATCAGCCAGACATTTGCAAAGATTATAAAGAGACTGGTTATTGTGGCTATGGTGATTCGTGCAAGTTTATGCATGATCGTGGTGATTACAAGTCAGGTTGGCAGCTTGAGAAGGAGTGGGAGGAAAAAGAGAAGGCACGGGCAAAAAGAATGGCTATGGGACTGAAGGAGGATGATGATGAGAGGGGCTCTGAGTCGAGTGATGAAGATGATGATTCACTACCATTTGCATGTTTCATTTGTAGGGAACCTTTTGTAGATCCTGTTGTGACGAAGTGCAAACACTATTTCTGCGAGCATTGTGCATTGAAGGTACTGCTATTTCATCTGTTTTTGTTTGCATAGTCATGTCCACGATATTCTTCATAGGGTTGAAAATGAGGCATTATCTGGGGAAATTTTCCCTGCTACTGAATCTTTACTCTTGCCAAGCAGTGGCCTAAGTATCATATCCTTTTCTTGTCCAACTTCTGCTTCATATCCATGTGTGCATTCCTTATGTTGAAAACAGCGTGAACATATGCAAAAACAGACTACAAACCCGCTCCTAACATATTTGTTTCTTGCTAATAATGGTCTTGTCTTTGTTTTGGTTCACAGCATCATGCAAGAAACAAGAAGTGCTTTGTGTGCAATCAGCCAACGAATGGGATATTCAATACAGCCTTTGAGATACGCAAAAGAATGGCTGCTGAAAGAAAATAACGGGTCAAATGTATACCACAAGAACCATGTCTTGGAGAGTCTGTTTGTTTTATCTTTTCGATGTAATCTCTTTGTTAGTACTAATTTTCTTTTTTGACACGAGCATTGTATTTTTGATTGCTCATTGTTTCATATGAAAGAACCGTAAAAGTTCTACTCCTGATGCAAATGTCTTTGTTGAGTTTGGGACTCTCTCTTTTCACGTTCTTTCATTCAAGCATTGTGTCATCCAATGTATTAAGCAGTGTTACAAAAGCTGGCTGAAATGGATACAAAGCAGAATCAAATTGCAGATGGGAAGCCAGTTCAGATATTCTGTTCTCATCTATTGTTTCGTTGTTGTTGAAACTATATCTAACCTATTACTTCACAGTGGCTTCATTATATACATCCTTCGGAAAACTATTCAGAGTTTATTGATACCTTGGTGATTAAAGCGTGCCTGCAAAGTGCAGAACAGGCTTCATTACCAAAAATCTCTGCAGGAACACTTGCCTTCTATAAAATGATGAAAACGAACACCATCTTTGATGATGATCTGCCGCTTTCTAGCCATGGAAATGTATTTTGCAAATGTATGACAATCTGCACAGATTCTTGTACTCTTAATCACCCTTATTGGGGTATTGGTTTTTGTCTTAATCAGCCCATATGTAATTGCTCTTTTTTCTGTATGTGAAAGCAGGGCCTTCTCCTTCTCCTCCTCATCCATGTCCTGGTATACACATTTAGTATCCGGTACATATCCCATCTTGTTGATCTCAGATATCAGTTGATATAGTTCAAAATAGATTTCACCATCTTGATGGTGGTTACCCACTGCAGAAAATACATGAACGGTCTTCTCGATTTCTATCCAGCTCCCAACATGTCCTACTTTCACCAACCTATGAGCCATCAAATCTTTGACCTTCTCCGCATCATCCCATCTCTTAGAAGCTGCATACATGTTCATCATCAAGACATAGTTAGCAGGATTATGTGGTTCTAACTTGAAAAGTTCTTTGGCAGCAATCTCTCCCAGCTTGATGTTACCATGGACTCGACACGATCCAAGAATCGCACCCCAGACTGTTACATCAGGCTCTATAGGCATTTGCTTGATGAAATCCCAAGCTTCGTCAAGATATCCAGCTCTTCCAAGAAGATCGACCATACAAGAATAGTGTTCGATGGTCGGAGTAATCCCATATTCCATCTGCATACTGTCAAAATATTCCCACCCTTCATCGATTAAACCAGAATGTTTGCACCCTGAGAGGAGAGCTGTCATGGTAATAGCATCTGGTTGAAGTTTCTCTTCTTGCATTCTTTGAAACAGAGAGATACCCTCCTTCCCGTAGCCATATATAGAAAACCCCATTATCATGGAGTTCCAACAAGCTAATGTCTTGTTCTGGGCCTTGTGAAAAACTTTATATGCACTTTCTAAATCACCACACTTACTGTACATGTCTACAAGTGCTGTGCAGACAAATGCATCTTCTGTGTAACCATTTCTGATACTGAGGCAGTGCGCCTCTTTTCCTTTGTGCAACAAAGACAAGCCTGCAGAAGCTCTTAGTAAGCTAGCAATCGTAGCTGAGTTCGGCTTGATACCTTGTTTCTGCATTTGGTAGCAAAAATCGAGTGCATTTTTGTAGTGTCCACTCTGTGAACTGCCGGATATAAGGGCGGTCCATGAGACCACATTGGGAGTCAAGCCTGAGTTCTTAATTTGCCTAATCATGGCTAAGGCTTCATTAATTTTTCCTGCCATTGAATAACCAGATACCATGCTGTTGTATGTAACTAGATCAGGATTAACTCCCTCTCTCTTCATTTGGTTCAGAAGGCTCATAGCTTCTACAAAATTGCCCTTGAAGGAATACCCAGAAATCATTGTGTTCCAAGCAAAGATGTTTCTGTCCTTCATACCATCAAAAACAGCTCGAGCACTGTTTAAGTCATTATTCTTCACATACATGTCTAGCAATGAAGTCCCCACATGTAGATCAGAATCAAGCCCATTTCTTACAACATAGCAATGAGTTGACTTCCCAAGATTTAGGTAACACAATTCACTTACTGCTTGAAGTACAGTGGTAATAGATCTGGAGTTTGGCTCAAAACCAGCAATTTGCATATTCTGCAATATCATCAGTACTTCTTGGTATAATCCATGATGGAGATGGCCTGAGAGAAGGCTATTCCAAGTCACTATATCTGGTTTCATATTAGAAGCTTCCATTTCATGCAATATTTCCGATGCATCTTTCATATAACCAAGTGCCATATAACCAGAGACTACCGAGTTCCATGTAGACAGGTTTCGGGTTTCCATCAGACCAAAAACTGTTGTAGCAAGTTCAAGCTTGCCATTTTTGAAGTACATATTGATAAGTGAATTGCATATCAGTAAATTGGATTCCATTGCATTTCGCAGGATATAACCGTGTATCTGCTTTCCCCCATCAAGAGCTTTAAGTTTCCCACAAGCTTGTAGAACTTTAGCAATAGTGAAGCTATTATTAGCCTCCACAGGCAAAAGTTGCATTTGGCGAAAAATTTCTAGACCCTGAAACCATTTCTCTTTCCTCAAAGCTACCAAAAAAGCTTCATTCAACAACAAAGAACTATGATCTGAAGTTTCATCAAACGCCTCATTAGCAGTATCTAAACCCCAACACCTCCCGTAGAAGTTCATCAATGCACATTTTGCAAACACATCCAGATCAAAGCCTCTTTTGATTAAACAAACATGAATTGCCAAACCTAACCATGAAACTCTTAAATTTGCACAGAGTTTGAGAACTATGGCAAGAGCTTCACTGCCAAAGGTCACTCCCATATTGTGCAATTGAACGATAACTTTAAGAACTTCATGAGGGTCTCCACCAAAATTTCTGAAATCCTCCAAGAAAGAGTTCCAGGGCGAATAGTTTTGTGCATAGCCCACAAAGAAAACCATCGCAGCTGATTCAAAATCGCCGGATTCCAAGTAAGATGTGATCAAAGATTGCACCTTTACATCTGAATCTTTCTTCTTGGCCATTTTTATGATCTGGGCATGGCTTGCTTTGACTAAACTAGCTGGATTAAACTTGCTAAATGAAGAAATGCTCGACAAAGATTCAGAGGACGGAGGCTCGAGAGAAGCACGACGTGAAGCTTCAACAGCGGTCTCTGCAACAGTTAGCATACTAAATTTTGTGGCGAAGTTTCTTTGTGGGCTGAAGACTAAATGGTGCAGAGGACTGATGGCTTCCATTTAGGCCCAAGATTTTCCTTTACGGGGAATAAGTTAAGGTGCCTGTGTCGTCAAACATGTCGTAAAAAGAGATTTGGAGGTTCATCAGCAGTAACTTGCTGAAAAATGAAAGGAGGAAAGCAAAGGAAAAATGTCTGGTAAGGTAGCTTTTCAGTGGATAAGGTTATCCACTGAGGATAAAAGGAGATCAAAGTTGCAATGACACGAACCGAGCCAAAAAATTACAGTCAATACTTCTCTACGACAATCAATCATAAAGCAAAGACTTGTATTGCGTCAAGTTTTATCCTTATTGATTATGTATCATAGTTGTCTTCATTATTCATTACCCATCAGCTATGATATGTAACATCACTGAACAAATGAGAAATGCCCATGTTCTCCTAGAGGCCAATCATTGTTAAGAGGAAACTGTATGCTGTTTTGTCTGGCCATTGGATCAGGCATGAAGATAGTATATTATGCACAATTTGAAAGCAGCCTAAGAAATGAAAAAATTGACAACTGGAATAAAGGTCCAGCCTTCTGTACAGGCACAAGATAATGAAGAAAACAAGAAAAGTTATTAGCTGAGACAAAGCTACTGGTATAAGCAACCAGTTCTGAGTTCAAAGATTGTTTGCAACATTATATAAGCTATGCAATTGTCTGAAAATTCCGGAATCCTTGCCCCAGCCGTGGTTCATATATTTATAACCTAGCTAGTTTAAACTGTCTGCTTGTCTTCTCAGCAACTCATCTGAAAGCGTATTTGACGACTGCCCCTGATCTGTGTGACAAGTCTCCGATGTGGGTTAACTTCTAGATGATTCAACATATTCAGTGAGCATCAGTAGATAATCCATAAAGGAGCCTTGTGAAGAAGATTGATCCATTATATTGAATTTGTACCGCACAACTTTTTCCTGCACAGCAAAAGGAAACAGGTTACTAGATCTTTCAACTGGAATAGATTAACAACTAAAAGAGTGGATCAGAAAAGATACAATAAGCTACAAACTTTTCTAAATAAGTGAAGTATAAGTTTTAGCATTCTTTAATAGGCATCGTTTCATCCCTTCAAGTTTTGATAGGCACTTCCTGTATACCTCTCGACATGTACATGTTTCCCTATCGTCATATTTTTTCTTTTTGGCATCAATCTTGCAAAAGATTGGCACTCAATAAATGCCTGAAGTTCACATTTATCTATGAACAATAGCCAATTTATGATAAAGGAGATTAATAGGCATCCTGGAAAGATCTAAAAGATAGGGACACAAATTAGACTATGGCAGAGATGCCAGAGAAAAACCATGACTGATTTTGTTCCCTCTCCCCAAAGGCTTCAGGCTTTTGCACAATCTAGAGATGCTGTACCAGAAACCTTTAAGGGAGAGAGAACAAAAGCTTTCTTGGTGAAGAACATATATATTACTTCTGTGAGCAAAAGCCATAGTTTGTTATTTCTCCCCAAAGGCCTCCTAGCTAACCATGCTTCATATATGACATTTCTGCGTACCATCTTTTTAGTCGATTGTGCTAACATTACAGCATGCTAGAAGCCCTTGAGGGAGAATAACAATCAATGCTTTGAAATGTTTTATCTAATGACTAAGAGAAAGCTATGGAGCTCTTTCTGGTTTGATCATTTTGCAATGAGGTAAAACCTATTTATAGCCAAAAGTCGAGAGAAACAATGGGGTGGGGCCTATATATCTTTGGCACTTGACATGAATGGCCTAATCGGATTCTTTGGATTCATGATAGAGTTCACAATCTGAACAGAGAAGATATGCCCTCAAACACAGAAGTCAACCCTCCTAAACTAAGAATAAAGCATCAGGCATTTCAGATAATAAATTATTTGTCACATTTGATTCCTTTCTACACCTGTATCACTTCATCTTCTTGTATCAGTGAGAAACATCTCAATCTGCAGATTGAAACCTGCATGTAAATATATATGCCATCTCATAAGTTGGGAATTTCTCATGTTCGTGGATAATCATGGTCAAGCATGCATGCCTACCAACAAAGTTTCGGGCTTCAAAGCTCAAAGGTCACTGTGAAAAACTTCAGTGATGGCCGCGTCTCATACTTCTGCCTTTTGCTGAAAGCTACTGATGTGTTAAACAATACAGCGGATAATTAGGAGCTGGTGACATGCAAAATTTAAAAAAGATGACCACTCGAAAACCCATCATATCAAAGTAAATACTAGTGGTATAATATACTGTAAGATAAGACTTCTTTGTAGGTAAATCTTTCTACCTAATAACACGAATTGGAATGTCTTATCTGCATGAAACCCACTTCAATTCAGACAATAAACGCCTCTTGACACTGTTATAGTTGACAAGAAAAATAAGTTGGTGATTTTCTCTGCATGGAATCCTGGCTTTTTAGAGATCTTGAGGCCCACCCACTTTTATGACAAATAAATTATAGCACTGCTGAAGAGATTTTGTTAATTACCAGTGACATATGGCACATAATATGATATTTTATAAATAGTTCATCTTTTTTCCTTGGAAGTATGTACCTATCTCCTTTCACAAGAATCCCATTAAACTTTAACAAAAGAACAAATTCGCTGTGCCAAAATAGGCTATCTCATCAATTTATTATTGGATCCGTACACACTGATGGAAGGAGCAAACAGAAAAACAAAGAGAACAGGGTGGATGAAAGAAAAAAGAACTTTACTAAAGTAGCTTGCATAATAGTAATTTATGTTGAGCAAAGAAAAATCAAAACTTTGTTGGTTTCAGCTCCTCCCCATTTGAATTTACTAACGAAGGGATACACTGTTGCTAAAGATATTGTGAATTATTGGTGCCACATGTACATACAATATCAAATTAACATTGCCAATCTTTTCCTGGAATGAGTGCTTCCATCTCCTTTTGGCAATAAAGCACATAAAGTTAGCAACAGAAGGAGTACATCACCAGCCACCAGGACAGGATTGCTTAATGGTTTGTGAAAAGTTTAATATACATACGCCATGATAAGAGGAGCAAGGGACAATGATAGTAAGAACCGTATTTAGCTTGCAATTGTCTACTAGAATTACAAAATGGTGCATATTGAGACCGTGATATGAGTCCAATCAATGAGGAGAAAGATCTTAAATAAATTACATACAGGGAAAAAAAATGCAAGACCTCTATCTAGAGTATCAGTCCTTGTTCCGCAGTCCAATCAGTTCTCTACAGGAATATATGTTGCATTGTGATTCAAGTTAGCATGAATCTTTCAGAAACTTCCCTGTCATCCATCTTGATAACAGTTTGCCCTTTCAAGGGTTTCCAAGGGCATTTATCGCATCCATATCCTCAAGATTAATGAAATTCCACTAACAATACCCTTTTCATCTTCTTTAAAGAAAAGTGCTAACCATATCTCTACAGTAGGAGGCAACTTTTGCCCCATTAATTAGTACATGGAGAATAATGAAGTGAACATCTTACTTTAGAAATTCAAACAAATTATCGAAGAGAAATATGGTGTGCTGAACAATGTGAGAGTAGAACCTAGATAAGGGGAAAACATCCAACAGGCAAGCACAATAGATTTCTTTAAATTTTGAAGAGCTATGACATTCAAGATGTATCATAAGGATAAAATTTTTATATAGTAACACATCAAATAAACAAGCTGATACAAGGAAGCTAGAACTAAAACAAGCAAGTACTATGTATCTATTACTAAGTAGCACCTTAGATGTAAAACACGATCAGTAACTAAGATGTCTTGAGAAATACCGGAGCTCCTGATCCTGACCAAGAACATTGACCCTTTCACAGTAATAAATGTGTCTCGAATGGCACATACTATCCCTTGATATGAAAATTTTTATATCTGGGAATATAAAATCTTTTAGTCTACCAGCGTTCTCTTGGCCGGCCATCCGGGAAGACAGGAGCCAGAACTTTTTCTTCATTCTTCGTTGAGCCATTAACATGCTCAGATGATCTACTCAGTTCTAAACTAGGCAATGCGTCATCTTCATCACCGAAGTCCGGAGGCACATCATCATCATCATCATTGTCCCATTCATCCTCAAAATCTTCATCATCATCATCATATTCATCACTTCCTAAATTTTCAATGTCCGACCACTCATCTTCCTCATCTTCACCAGATCTATCCTCTGTTTCTTTTCCTTCCGCTTCATCGGACTCACTCCTCCGAGCGTTTCTCCTGGGGAATCTTGGAACATTCACAAGCGCGCGAAGCTTCTCCTTAATGAGCAACATCCTGTCTTTCTCTATCAATTGAGAATCTTGATATGCTTCGCGGAGGAAAACCGAGTCTCTATCCCCCTTCAGAGATACGTAGAACATATCCGGATGCCTTATCAACATCCCCCTGAGCTGTTGAGAGAATCTAAATTCCTCCCGGAAATGGGTTAGATGATCTACAAGTGTTCTCTTCTCAAGCGTGAGGCTCAAGATCTCATGCACAACACCACAAGCATGCTTTTCTTTCTCTGGAGTACCAGATCTCAACTCTGAAAAATCAGAATATGGTGAAATATAAGGCATATCTCTGAATTGACAAATCCTTCTCATCTCACCTTTAGAAAGATTAAGTCCTTTGGGTAGCTTGACTCTATTGAACCTCGGAGTCCGATCAATAATTAAATCTCTCTCTTCCAGCTCTCGTTCCCTATTCTCCTCTTCTGCAAGCTCTGCTGCGGACACTGCAAGCTCAGGATCCCAATGAGTCAATTCCAGTGCTGGCCCTAGCCCAGTTGCAACAACCTTGAAATACTGTGGGTAACGATGACAAATAGTATCACGAAATTCCAAAGGAAGCCCTAAATCACTCCTCAAATGGGCAATCTTCTCCAAAAGAATCCTCTTATCAATCGACATCATTAGCAATTTCCTCAACTTAACAACCAACAAATCCTCCATTTCATTCCTAATCTTCATCTCCTCAAGGTAAAGCCTCTCCGCCTCAGGGGTTAACTTGAACCTAAGCGAATAAACCCCTTCTTCCACAATCTCAAACACAGCAGGAAATTTCCTCAACAAAGCAATAAACCGCCTCCTTTTCTGTAGTCCCAAGGCTTTTCTAAACCGTCCCAGATCCCGAAGGGGCATAATCCTATCCGGCTGGCTCATCAAAATCTTCCTAATCTTCAAAACCAATTTGAGCTTCTTATCCCTCTGAATCACATTATCCAAGGGAAGTTCCTTCCTCCTCTTCACAGGACCAGCTCTTACAACAGGAAAATGAGTCCTCAAATTTGCGTAACAATCATTATTTTCTCGGAAGACTAAATTTTGACCCAAAAATGAAGTCTTTTTCAACTTTTCACAGGACAACAAGAAAGGGAAACCTAAACAAGACTTGGGTTTTTGAAGTAATGATGAATTACAGGAGAGGAAGAATGGAAGAGCGCTAACCGATGGTGAAGCTTTATGCGATGAAATTAAGAATTTTGGTTCCATAATTAATCTTGAACTCTTGGCGAAAATCACATGAAAAGTATATCATAATACATCAGAATTCACATTACAACTGATATGCCTATGATCATAAGAAGGGAAAATGGGATTCAAGGAATAACTGACCTTGAGTGCTTAACTAGGGTTTATCAGCAAAAACCCTCTCTGCAGATATTTCTCCTTTCCATTTTATCCTCTTCTTCAAGAATTAGATAGGTGGATTGGTGAAATTTGC
Source organism: Sesamum indicum (assembly GCF_000512975.1). Taxonomy (NCBI): domain Eukaryota; kingdom Viridiplantae; phylum Streptophyta; class Magnoliopsida; order Lamiales; family Pedaliaceae; genus Sesamum; species Sesamum indicum. The sequence goes on along the minus strand of NC_026145.1, from coordinate 18,212,823 downwards.
TATTTTGCCCCCATGCTTTGTCAAAAATCCAAAAATACCTCATTATTATTTAATATGGTTACTTTTAGCTTTATCAACAAAAATATATGGGGGTAAATTTGCAAGAAAAAAGAATTGAAGTGGAAAGTGAATGACAGTATGGGCTCACAATTAGAGCCCAATGAAATCGGCCAATTGCTAACCGGAGCCCAATGAGATTGGCCCACAACTACCATCTCTTGTCAGGAAGTTTAGAATCAAATTCCGAACATGAAAAATTGTTTAGTCCAATTATTTTTTAATCATATTAAATGAATTATATTTACATGATACTTTTATATACACTAAATCATTGATTTAAATTTAATTTCTCATTTAACGTAACACTACCCGCTCCAAAAAATTTCATCAAGATTTTTTTGATATTTTTTCAACCACATGATCATAATAAAAACATAAAAGAATCGATCTACAACTAAACCAACATCAGGATCATCCATCACGAAAAGTGGCGATCATAATAGAAGCACAAAAGAGCCTATCTACAACTAAGCCGGCATCAAGATCATCCATTACGACCTATGGGGCGCAACAACTGGTGGGTCATATGCACTGTGTTTGCTTTCATTTTTGGCCCAACTAAGAGATAGGCGGAAATAAAGGATATGTTTAAGTTGAATTGAATCGATTCTTTTTATGTATTTTACTTATTTTACTTATTTTTGAGTTGTTTTGCAATTTTGTCCCAATTTACATTATTCTTTCCTTTCCTTTCAGTTTGCAAGCCTAATCGAAATTATGGAATTAAAGGCAATTTGGTCCTCTAATTACACCCATTTTTCATTTTAGTCATTTAATTTTTTAGAGTTGCAAAATAATTTTATAACTTTTTTGATTGCTAAATTTTAATTCTCTATTCGCTAAAATTTTACTCAAAAAATTGCCGGAAAATTGGACGTGGAGCCCACACGGTTTTGGGTGTCCAGGTGGGCTGATGAGCAAGCGTAAGGCATGGGGGTTGGAGGGTGCAAAGTTGCTTATGCTAAACTGGGAGATGATGCTAATGCCCTATTGCTTGATATAAGAATAGTTATGGAAGTAAAGCAAATGGGGAACCTGGAGTTGGAATAGCACAATGCCGTTGTGTGTACATTTTTGTCTTAGGTGCAATCCTTCTCATTCCAATGAACAATTTACAAGACAACCCGTCTTATGTTTCTGAATTGCAATGAAGCCAGATTCGATGGAAACTCAGAACTTGTAGCGGAGCTGGTAAGTGGTAACAGCAAATGGAAATCAAAGATGGTACTTCAAAGCTCAAGAGGATGGATGCTTCGTGCTCACCTTTTATTCTCTTATACTTATTCAAAACAACATTGTGCTTGTCTTACTACTCCAGTTCCATATGTTTGTATGTCTTTCACAGTTTCAGGTGTACATCTCTAAATATTTTAAGACAATTATTTAAAGCTCTGCCCAGATTTGCAGGAGGCTTCTGATAATCTGACCCTTGGTGCTCCAGCTGCTGGGGTTGGATTATTGGCTTCTACCCAGGTTGGACTTCCCAGCATTTAAAATTTTCTCTAGTATAATATAGATTATGGAGTATCTACTCTTTCCTTTTTTTGCCTGTTTTCAGTTGGAAACAATTCTCCCAAAGTTGCAATTTAATTTTTCTCTTTCTTAATTAAAATGAAACAATTTACTCCCTTTTAAAAAACACAAAGGGACAAATTGCTATATTTTAAAAAATATAAGAGAATAAATTACTAATATTTTTTATAAGGGATAATTTGTTTATTTGCAATATCATAGGGGTTGCTTGCAGTTTTTCCGTTACAGTGCAGCTTGTAAGCAAGAAACTCCAGTTATTGGTGGTTTCCCTTAATTTGTCTAATCTTGTTAAATGTGTGGCTAACATGAAGATTCTCCTTTCATTACATACATGAAAAAGTTGAAAACTTTTTGAATGGAAAAGAAATCAATGAAAAGAATTGTCTAATTAAGTTCATTTCCATGGAAAGGCATCAATAATTGTAACAATAATGAAGGCAGCATCTGATTCAATCTGAAATACACACACACACATACACATGTGTCTGTGTGTTATTTACAAACAAATGTAAAAGGTGGTCTCTTTTGGCCCTCATTTCTGAACTCCATATTCTTCTTCCCAAACAATGAAATTATTTGCAATATAATCCTACAAATATACTTCAATGTAATAATAATATTTAAGTATTAATTATGTGGATTAATAGAAACCACCCAATGAATTTAAAATCCAGACCACTCTTGTTTTGGTTTTGGAGTCCAGAACTGAGAAGCAAGCAAGGTAATCAGCGCATGTATGATGATGTTAGGACTTGACTTTCCTGCTTGTCCTCCTCCTCCTCCTCCTGTCTTCATTGTAACAAGCGTTAATTGGTGAATCAAGGATATGATTAACGTCTCCATCTCCCTATCCACAATACGATAATTAGAGATGGACCCTATTTTTATCTATCTCCTTTATCCATTACTCCCATCCGACACGTAACCTTAAACATTTATTCTCATATATTATGTTGATTCATTCTTGACCCGTTACTTTTATTGAGACGGATTTAGACTTGTATAACTTCTTCCCCTCTTCTCTAATTAATATTCTTGCCAATCTTCTCTCTCTCTCTTGTAATAATTGTGATTGGAGTAGCATCAAGTATGTAGCTATGTAGCAAGTGCAGCTATATATAAATCCATGTTGGTAGCATAGTTGTCTCAGACGTATACTTGTGCGGAGTCAGTGGCTATATATATATATGGATAACAAGTGTAGACAAAAACATTCCAAGACTCAAAATTCTTGCAGTTGCAGCTCATGTGAAGGTTACTTTCTTCTTTCTTCTCTTCTCATATCTAAAATTCTTTACTCCTATCTTATGATGTTAATTGGGGCCTGCAGAGGTTAGCAGTATGGAGTGGGAAGTGATAAAGATGTCTGAAGAAGAAGAAGATATAATTCGTAGAATGCACAAGCTTGTGGGAGACAAGTACGAACTAACATATATACTTGGAACTCATGATTTCTATCTATGTAATAATTGTTGTTATGATGATATGGAACGTATGGATGTGTGTGTTCAGGTGGGGACTGATAGCTGGAAGAATTCCCGGGAGAAAAGCTGAGGAGATTGAAAGATTTTGGTTGATGAGAAATAAAAGTGAGAGTTTTAAGAGCAACAGGATGAGGATCATATCCATACCCCTACAGCAACAACAACAACAACACAATTCTTGATCTCTTCTCTTCCTTGTACTCATCAACAAATATGTAAATGTATATACGCTATTATTATTATTATTATTATACTCCAACTTCTAGTCCATATATATTTTCTACGACAATGATCAATAAAAAAAGAGTATGGTATTATGTTAGAATGAGTACGGCTGATTCTTCTCATTGTTTCTTTTAAGTAATTCATGACTAATATTTTTATTTAAATCAAATCTATTTGAGCTAAATTAACTACACATTATGTTTATGTGTGATACATTTGTTATTATGGGATTAATTATTTTTTTTCAACTGTTCATCAAAAAGTGTATTATATTTATCATAATTGGTCCAATCCTGATCTAAATCGTTTTGGATTTGAATTTTTATTTATAGCAAGAACATGGAATGATAAAGATTAAGTCATATCATTAAATTTTGATATTTCTGAGGTGTCGGTGCCTTAATTCTTATTGGGCTAGAGAATGTCATAACATGGGCCAGGCCTGCATAAAAGTAGTTCTCAGGGTGTAATAAAAACAAACATAAAAGTATTTCAAATGTTTCTGACAATTCTTGCTCCCATTGAATAATAATCAGTTGAGTTGAGGTTGTAATATGATCTTATTCAAAATTCAATCTAATTACACGTAAGTTTTTTATAACTTAAAAAATTATTTTAATATTTTTAAAATTTGTATCCATATAATAAATATATTTTTTTGTTAGTCAAAATTTATTAAATATGTTGATATTAAAGAAAAAATTAAATAAAATTAATATATATTTTGGGTAAATATGATTTTTATCACTAATATCAATAAATTTAGTAAATTTTAATTAATAAAAAAATTTATTTATCAAATCAATCATAGACCAAACTTAAAAAAAGAATATAATTATGATAATTATTTATTAGAAGGTAATTAATTCATACATAAATAGCGTAAGTTTTTAAAGGGAAGTGTTGAATGCTGAGAGAGTTACAGTGTAAAGAGCCAAAGGGAGTAGATAGAGTAGAGTAGTGATTTCTTGCAGTAATAATGCACCAATGGCAAGTGGCCCTGCCCTTCTTGCAGTAAAAAGAGAGAGACCCTTTCACAATAAAGCCCTCAGACAGAACTTGAAAACATACAGACACCCCCGCGCGCCTTTTCAAGAAACCACCAAACACACACTACGCGCTCAGTCAGCAAGAAAAGCATTCAATTGCTTCTGTTTGTATTCACCTGCCTCCATTCTTTGGCCTGTTCATCTTCTTAAAGTTACTGTTCTTTATTTTCTTTTCCTCTTTACTTTTTTCTCTCTTCACAGAGACACGTACAGCTGTTCTTTATTTGCTCTTACTCATCAGAGATGAAGAAGAAATCTTTGAGCATGTTGCTGTGATTGGTAAATCGCTTCTCTGTTTAGAATTCTTTCCAGTGTTCTTGGGTTCTTGTGCTTGTTATTTTATTCCACACACTCCCGCGTGTCTTTGTGTGTTTTATTCTCTTGATCATGCATGTTTTGTGTGTGCATTTATCTTTTTACTCAAATTGTAATGTTCATCCCAAGGCTCGATTCTTGAGGCGCTTTTCTTTACGTCTCTGTTTCTTGCGTTTTCTGGTTTGGCCGTTGGGTTTTATGTAAGTCATGTCCGATGATTTGCTTGACGAACTCCATTGTTCATAGAAATGATTATCTCGTTGAGGGCGTTTTGTGTTTATTCTTGCGTTTCAGTTTTACTCTTTTATTGTGGGTGTTTTGTTGTGTGTTAAACAGAAGTTGTTATAATGGGTTCGGGTTCAGAATCAGCAGCAGAAAGGGTGGCGGCAAAATGGGAGGTGGGTCCAAAAGAGGAAGTGGTTCAGGCGTTTATGGAGACTTTGGTTGATCCTCGCTTGCCTTTGACGGTCTCTGTTAATGACCCTCCCACTGAGGATGCGCAGAATTCTGTTGCCAGACAGGTCACTGTTTCCTCTGCTAATGATTTAAGCATTCATCTTATTTTGCAACTTTATGTTCTCTTGAAACTGTAATTATAGACTTTGAACCCCAAGAAATTTACTGCTTAAAGGTTGTTGCCCGAAATCTTTAAAAATGCAAAGAAAACGAGTAAGTTAAAGGGGGGAAACCTGTCTCTTTTCCCTTTGTGCTTATGTAGGAATTTTGGTGGCAGTAATGTTCCCATACTGCAAAATTTTCATGTGCTACTAAGACTAGAATCTAATATTTTTATTCACCATGAATGGGCGCAAAAATGAGGTTATGGTATCAAAACAGGCGTATGGTTGACATGGTCTGTAAGCTCAAAAAGTTCCCATGGCACATCCAGCAAGGGGCTTAGATTGTTCATGCATTTTTGTAAGAACACTTGATGTGTGAGGCATCAGCTATCAATGGATAATTTAAGCTGATATAGCTTCCTACCTTTGTTCCAACCGTTCTGATTGCTTTTATTTTCTTGTTCATTGCATTAGATGCATGCAGTTGTTTTGCTTTACAACTACTACCACAGGAAGCAGAAACCAGATCTAGAATTTTTGGATTTTGTATCGTTCTGTAAGTTGGCTCTCTTACTGAGGCCATCTTTGATCCCATTCATGAAAATGATGAATGAAAGTGAATTAGTAGAGTTGACTGGTGCTGAAGATCAGCTTTCAGTGACTGAGAAAGCAGTAAAGGATGCTTGTGATATTGCTGTAGCTTTAGATGCATCGAAAGACATTCCAGCCACAGAAGGATGTCCGATATCCAAGGTTGCAGTTTTGTTGATTGACTCAGAGGGAGAAAACTGTTTGCTGCTGTTTGGTGCTATCACTGAAGGTGTGTGGTCACTTATTGAAAAAGAACTTAATGAGTTGAACATCAATCAAGAAAGATCAGCAGAAGCAAAGGTCACGAAGAAGAGGAAAATAAACAGAACCAAGGCATCAACTGATGACCCCAAGTTTCTGCAGCTGGGCTATGATGCCGTGAAGGATATCACAGGTATGCCATCCATCACTATCTATTATCACTCTAAATCTTCATAATTTTTAGATGTATATTTCAAAACAGTGAGATATTTCTTTCTGCTTTATCCTTAAAACGTGAATTTCTTCCCCAAGCATTGATGCCTCAGTAATATACTGGGAGGCTTTCTTCAATAATACCTTATATTTAAAGCTTCAGATTGTTGTAACTGATAGGAAAACTACTTGCACGTTTTATTAGCCTGAAAAATATTGTCTATATCGTAATTACTATCTGTGAACACTGTTGATACATTTTCGCTTTTTAGGATGAACTAAGTGGTTTATGAATGTTCTGTTGCATGGAGCAGGCATCGAGAGTTCTGCCCTTGTGGTTTTGGAGACTCATGTTGCATACTCATTAAATAAACAAAAATCGGCTGCTCAATTTTATATGATGCAGTGCCCTCAGTCATTCAGCATAAACCAGAGATTTCCTCTTAAATTTCTTGTTGAGAGGTTAGTCCTGTTCACTACTGTTTAACTTGGTAACAATGACAGTGCTGGTTATTGCTGCTATTGATTGTCGCAGGACTCTTGATGAAGACATACAGATATTCTGGCGATTGCCTTTCTCAAATAGTTGGATATTATTTTCTCTGAGCCTGTAATTGCACCTAGATGTTAGTTATGCTGACTTTCTTGCTTGTGCCTTTTGCCTGCTAGAATGTTCTTCTACATGTGTTTCTGGACCCCAAATTTGAGTGGCAGGCTAGTTTTAAGGTTGTGTTGATACCTTCACCCGTTTTCATTACGATGTAATTCTGTTCCATCATTAGGATTTGCTGTTGCTGGCCTTCTTGTATTTGCAATGAGAGAATGTCAGTTAAAACATTATAGTTTTATACCCTTAGGAGATGTGTATTGAGAACTTCCTAATGCTTTGCTGTTCATTCTTTTACTTTCATGAATAATGTGTTGCGTTGAGAAAGATCACTTCAAACAGCAAGCTGGTTCTGTTCATTTTCTTATGCATTTAAGGTACTATGATACAATATGTAAGAGAAAACTCCTCTGGTCTGCATGAAGTGGCTTCATAAATAAGACTAGGAGGAAATTGCAATGAGAGAAGCTTCAGTAGTATATAAAATAGGTCTTGTTTTTACTTAAGAGTTCTTGCAACAAAATAATTCCGCAACACTTTCAGCTTGCAGGGCCCTTTGGCAGAAAAGCATTATGACAGCTGGGCAACTACAACAGTTGTCGAGTATCATCGCATGCTTCCTTATGTGGGGTTCATCTCGAGCTGGCTTTCAAGGTATGATGTCGATGAGCCTCCTCCTCCTTTTGTAATTACTTGGTTTGTGTGTCTTCTTAAATTGGCAGTGTCGGGTGTCTGTGTGTTCATAACGGTGCATTCGTATGAAAATTACGAAATGTTGCAGGAATGATCTGTGTTTGCCAAGTTTAAATGGTCACAATGCTCAAAGCATCACGAGGGCTGGTGAAAAAGAACATACTCAAAGTGTGATACCTGCTTTGCCTGTACCAAAATATAGTGAAGAAGACTTGGATCACATTGATAGCAGCAGTTCTGAAATGAAAGTTAGTTCTTCTGAGAAAATAGCTATTGGAAATAGTGAAGGCGACCAGAAGAAGTGTAAGCATTCATCTAGCAGTAAAGTAGCATGTTCTGTTGTTATGTTTCAGAGTGCAGCAAACGGTGGAAATGTCACAGATGAATTCAACAAAAGATGTGACATCCTCAGTTCTTCTGAAAAAGACACAAGCAGAATCAGCCTTGAAAATTTGGATAATGACAATGACAAACATGAGGTGGATTCATTGTCTGGACCTTCAAGAATGCTGTCTCAGAGTATCGTGAAAGATACTAATGCCGAGAAAATCGATGAAAGATCTAAGATTGTTGATTCTGCTGTAAAGGAGGGAACAAGAATCAAACTTGAAATTTTGGACACTGATTGTGAAGATCAGCGCAATGGTTCACTGTCCAGAGGGCCGTCTCAAATGACTGCATCAGATGAGAATATCTCTCAGAAATTCAACAAAAGATGTGACAAGACAGATTCTGCTACAATGGAGGATTTAGATAACAGCAATTACGAGTGTATCAATGGTTTATCTTCTGGTCGTTCAAGAGGGCTGCAAAGAGTGAATATGTGTGGCTTTACTAATTCGTGTCTCAAGAATGAGGATTCAAACGAGAAGCTAAATTCGAAAATTAGAGTTTATCATCACAGGAGAAAGAGCTGCTCTTCTGCACAGCATGATGCCTATGGTCCAGACGATGATGTACAATTGAAGGTGAGAAAACCCTTTCTACAGTTGCTTTCATAATGTATTTTATTATAAAACTTTCCTTGCATGGTTACATGATCCTTTACAACATATTTGCTGTCTTGAGGCAAATATAATGTTATTTTTGACCAAGAAATGATTGTATTCAAATAAATGAAAACAAAGTAAATAGGGAGTGACTAAGAAAAAGTTGTCCAGTCCTTTTAATCAAGGAAAAAAGAGCATACTGAGCAGATTGTGGAGATGGGGGACTCTACACGGTCCAACATTTGGTTATTCCACTTATCCATATGTTAAATTCATTACTAGGTGGAGATGGCAGACCATTTGAAACTGAATGATACACAACGCAGAGATGAGAATGAAGATAATCATGACGTGACTATATTGTGCAATCAAAATGGGAATGATGTAATAGATAATGCGCTCATACAAAGTCAACCTGCTTCAGAGGACCTGCAGAATGCTGTAGCACTTCTTTACAGAAAAAGACTAGAACTGGTATTGACTTTCTTTCTGTAGTTCCAGTTTATGTTTTTTTTTTAATGACAATACAAATAAGTGAACAATATGAGAACCTGGTACTCTTGATCTGCATAATGTTTTAAAAACACATAGACATGCTATATTCTCTTGTCTTGCAGTGTTCTCAGATCTGCACTATGGAAGATACACTTGCATTATATGAAGATTACATCGAACGAATAAGGGATGGTATGTCATCTTTCCAGTTTTTTATTTGATGTCCCTTGAGCTGTAATCTCTAAACATATCGAAGTTGCAGTCTTCAAGAATGCATTATTATGTGCTGCTAAATGATAAATTTTCTGAACTTGGAAGATGGCATCATATGAAAATTAAACATTCATGAAAAAGAACAGAACATAATATCGCAGTGCTAGTAAGCTTGGCCGCCTTCATCTTAAACACAAAAATAAAATTGTTGGAATTTGCTTTAGCCATCTGTTTACAAGATGACACTAAATTGTTACCTAGCAGTTCTGTTTTCCTTGTCCGACCTCATTTCTTATCTATGTAGCTATATGCTAATATTTTCCATGAAAAATGCAAAAGATTGCATCATATGATAATTATCTATTTGATACAGAAATATTCCACTTCTCGATGAAGTGAAGAAAAATGTGTATCTTATTGAGTAGTCTGTGCTTGTATCTTAGCTTGTTAATGTTATAGATAATTGTAACAAAGTTTACACGAAATTCAACATCAATTTTCAGGTGGTGACGTTGGTTTGGCTCGTCAATGTATCAAATCTATTGTAGATGGGAATAATAATTTGCTGCTGAAGAATGAAACCGAAATTCAAGACAAGGGTCATCAGCCTAGTGAAGATCATTCCTCCCATCAATCTGAAAAGCAAACCAGAACCAGATTATCTGACCCATTTCTTCCTGGGAGATCTTCATGTCAAGTTAGTTTCGTTCGTGAAAGACAAAATGTGCTACGACAAAGCAATGCTCTTATGTGTATGCTTATTTTAATCACTACAACATGTTCTCGTACTTGAGATCTTATTATGACCTTCGCTTGTTAGGACTTGGAGTACATATGTCTGAAGAACAACTGGAGACTGCCTAGGTACTTTGTAAAGCCATCAGATGGTAAGACACTTGCACTAAATAAGGCCCCTCTGAAAAAGACTTAAAGAAGTGCTGGTTTGAGAAAACATTAGTCTTTTCACTCATGCAATGTCTGAATACACTCTTGTTTCTTCTGGTAAAGAATTGAATGCACGAACTCATTGCTTTCGTTCTGTGCTATTATCATACTGCATTTTGATTCTTCCGCATGCACAATTTTCAGGTAAATTCATGTCGAATGTGACCGTGGAGGGTAAAGATTTGAAGCTCATCTCAGAGGGTGGTTGGGAGTCTAGCCCGTTGGCAGCGAGGGAGTCTGCTGCTGCTCAGATGATTGCCAAAATACGGGACGCTTGGACATTGAACTGCGATCAAGCCTGTGACTAATTCTTTCCCTTTGAACAGGAAATGAAGTTTGACTCACATGAAATGTGCCCATCTTTGGACACTGATTCCATGAAAACCTGTTTCGTAACTGTATTTATTTATTCCTAGTTAAAACTCAGTCGTTGGGTATGAAACATCTTTCTACTCCCAAATGTTGATGGAAATTAAAAATTAAATGCATTTAAGTGGAATATTCTCCCTCACATGTTGATGCTGATGCGATGCCCCCTAAATATATAATTAATTACCAAATTTAATTCTATTTAATCTTGAAATTAACATTTAAGAATTTCCAAGCTTTCGGTAATAATCATAAAATTCTAGTTCCAATATAATTCAACTGAATGTCATAACAATAATAATCAATTATTTTTTCTCTAAAAATGCTTATTATTTATAAGTATAAAATATAGATCTGCTTATCTCCTAATTAATATAGTTAGGCAAAATTAGGTTTGAACTATTTTTTTATTTTTTTCAAAAACAACTAAACTTTGACATAAATTAGTCCAGTGCTGGAGCAGTGGAGCACTTTTTTCTCTACTTGTGTTTGAAAAGAAATTTTAAATCAAAATGAATTTGAATCTGTAAATTTGAGTAATATATTAGTATAGTGATTGATATATCATTTAAAAAAAAAAATAATTACATCACATGTACATTAATTAAATTTAATTTGAATAAGAATTTTGACAAACCTAATTTGGTAAAAAATTTCAGAATTTGAATTTGATATTACTATTCGCTTTCCTTGTGTGTATAAAACATATTGTGACACCTCATCGTCCACTCCAAGAACACCAAACCATACGGAATCAATCAAGAATGACGAACGACGATCTCTACGCCAAACTCCCCCAAGATGTCATCTTCCAAATCCTCCTCAAACTCCCCACACACTCCCTCCTTCAACTCAGGTCTGTTTCTAAATCATTTGTTCCTTTAATCTCCCATCCCCACTTCCTCAGACTCCACCTCTCCTCTTCCGCCGCCCCCCACCCCTTCCACCACCTTCTCTACTATGAATCCAGCGATTACACCAAGAGTTACTTCTCTTTTCATGTTGAAAAGACCTTTTCTTTGTGTACACTTCTTGAAACTCCATTCAAGAGTGTTAACGGTTACCTGAGACTTGTGGGTTGTTGCAGAGGAGTGGTGTGTTTGTTTGATACCAATTACTTTACTTTTGTTGGAACTGTGATTCTATGGAACCCCTTTATTGGCAAGTTCAAGATTCTTCCTTGTCTGCAAGGGTTAAACTGTTTTGGGAGCAATTTCTCACATATGGCTGTTGGGTTTGGGTTTGATCATCGGGCTGTTGATTTCAAGGTTGTAAAAATTTTATATGATTGTGATAGTGAGCGTAAGTTTCTGCCAAAGGCTTTCATTTATGGTATAAAAACTGGCTCTTGGAGGAGTATTGGTGAGGTTGTTCCTTGTTTCATGCCCAGGAATTGGTCAAGCAGTGTGTTGGTGAATGGGATTGTGCATTGGTTGGCATATAAGCGGCCGGAATTCAATGGTCCTCCTAATTGCATTATGGGGTTTGATGTAGTTGATGAGGTTTTTAAGTTGATGGAGTTACCTCAGAATCTTGGGCCGAATTGTAATGAATTGCGGTTGTCTCCTTCGGTTGATAAGAAGTCAGTGGCTCTGTTTGTTAATAATCGCGAGAATGTGGGTGATACATGGAATGTTTGGTTGATGAATGATTATGGAAAAGTAGAATCTTGGACAAGAAAATGTACGGTTGTGTTGGATCAGGTTTTCTTTCCCTTGAAGCTTGTAAGTGATGGAGAAATTTTAGCTGCAATAAGTGATGAGAAATTGGTTTTGTTTGATGTTGGGAAGGAGGAAATCAAGGATCTTGAAGTTTGTGGTCTGCCGCTGTCCTTCAGTGCAGCTAGCTACATGCCAAGCTTGGCATTGCTTGATGCTGGTGAGCAACTCGTGAAGTAAGATTCTTGACGAGAAAACTGTTTGAAGAAAGATTTTCATTATGTCTGGGAGCTTAGTTTTATCTTGTAATATACTGTAGTTGCATAACGAATTTGATGATTACATAGTGTGATATCTAGTGAAAAATATACAAGCTTGTGATTACCTAATTCTTGCAAAGCACTTGAAAACATATTTATGGTTGTTTACATAATATTTGTGTTGTTCTGTTAGTACCGTAGCTGTGTGCAGCTGAAGCTTCCTGGAGTAAGCTTTTAGTGTCCTTGTGTTTACATGTTATGAAATTTCATGATGAAAGATTCATGTTTCATCGTACTTATATAAATGAGCTATTGTCGTGGTTCATTGATTATCTTGTTCTTATGATTGCTTTCTCTCCATGTTATTTGATCCCTCAAACCCTCCTGCACCCCTGGCAACTCCATTAGTAGTATATAGACTTAGTTGAGGTTGTAAAAGGATTGGGCAATGTTAGGAAGCAATTGTAGTTAGGAAGGTAATTGCATGACACAAGATTTACATATGTCCATGATTGCTGGCCCTCAATGTGATGTTTGGGCAAGCTCCACACAGGCAACATATGTTTCTGCAAAACTTATTGTGATTACTTTGAAGAATAAACATTTTAGCTGAATTGTTTGAGACACGTCTACACGCCCATGTCGTTGTAAATTGCAGCGAGTTATCTCTCTATACGATAAGTTTACTGTTCAGTTTCCTACTTGTATACCAACTTATTCAACATGCAAAGACTGAAATGTTACTTGCTGGAAACAATTAAATAAATTCCTAGAGTATTTTGAGTATGGTTAGGATGGATGAAGTACGCATTAAATGGAGAGTTATTAATAGTTAGCTGGTGAGAATGGAACCCATAATTGAGAATTTGATAGGCAAGACCGTGTTTGGTCGGTGGGGATCAAAGTTTCAAATTACAACAAATTGTAATTGTAATTACACAAGTCACAAACCAAGAACAATAAGTACGATGCCTCGTTCCCATCTGGGACTGGGACTGTTTTCACTTTTCAAGTCCTAAATGGCAGTTGGGGCGGGTTTGGTACAAAAGTTAGCGGGCCCCAGGTGGTGCCAATAAAATGAAACCCGGTCGGGTCCAAGGCAAGTCCTGGGTTTTGTACCATATCTATCCCCGAATCCTATTTTTAAATAATTATATATATATATATACTTATATACAATACTAGTTATTAGAAATTATGGTATTAAATGTAAATTTTTAAATAATGTTGTACATATCCAACTCTATATAAAAAAATACAAAAACTAAAATTAGTTAAATATATTTTTCATATTATATAATTCAAAAATTGTACCTCATTCCAAATGTGACCCGTCAAAATCAATACCAAACTCGTCCCAAATAGAGTGAGTCCGAGTTGAGGTCCTGATTTTTCGGGCCCAATTATCATCCATAGTACAAACCCGCCCGTTGCCATCCTAATTAGGTTTTTTTAATGCTTTTGACTCGACTACCATCATCTTTAATTTTTTTTAATATTTTTATATATACTTATATAAAATGCATTTATACATGTACAAAAGAATATGTGTACATTTTATTTATACCTATAAATAATACAAAAACTTAATATTTTTATGAATTAAAATAATGAGATAAAATATTCTATAGATTTTTTAATATATATATATATAATACATATGTTAAAATCCTAAAACATACACATAATTTATTAGAAAGATATAACCTTTCGATAATGTTGTTTTTATCATATTTACTTAGTACTATTTTGTAAAATTATAAATTAAAAATGTGATGGATTTACCAAGCCCAACCCGTTGAATCCCCAAACCCGGAAATTTGTTGAAGGGTCGGGTCTCGAAATTTGACAAATCCATCCCACATTGTGAATCCGTACTCATAAATCTTGAATAGTGAATTCTTAGGAAATATGAAAAGCACCAAAAATAGGAAAAAGGCAATTGCGACATATTCACAATTTCAAAATTTACGGCCACTACAATTCCTAGTCCACTTGTATGTATTTCGTTTATGAGAGCTGAGCAAATCTGACCAACCAAATAAAAGACGACCATTAGAGCTAAATTTAGAATATAATCACACTGCGTTATTGATTTAATTTTAATTTAAAATTTTAAAAAATCATAAAAAATTGAACCGCACTGCTAAATATATAATTAATTTTTTAAATTATATATACAATAATGAATTATCTAGAAGAATATCATATTCAAGTTGAATTATATAATTTCAAAATTCATATGTATCAAAGATGCACATTACAAAGCTCATTTTTGTGAAATTTATATTTGGACTTAATGTTTAATTTTTTAAGTCCATTCAAGTTTTAAGCCTATATAATGATTGTCTTAATTCATTTTTTCTCCCCCTTTTCCTCTCTTCTCTTTTCTCTATTACCATTTTTTTTTTTTTTTTTACTGTCAAATCTTTTAGCTCTGTTTTTCCTAAAATCGACCGTTAACATTTATTAGATTAAGTGTTTACTTGTTGGATAAATATATATGATCTTATATTTAATCCATTTAAAGTTGTGGAGAGTGTTGGTTTATGGTGTATAAATATTGATTTTTCTTTCTTACTATATACAAACACTTATTTCATTTATTAGTCTCAATGTCTTATTTTGTTACAAATATTAAAATGACCTGCATCGCACCTCTAATTTTGATTTTAAAAATGGCAATTAAAAAAATTATTTATAAAATTGTTAATGATAATTTAATTTGAAAATAAATTTAAAACAATCGAAATTGCACAGTGAGCACTCCAGAGACCACATTGTTATGTATGTACTCAAATTCTCCCAAAAAAAAAAAAAAAAAGAAAGAAAGAAAGAAAGAAGAAAAGGAAAAAATCAAATAAAGTGTTGCAACAAACATGTCATAAACCCTATTACCTTGGCAGATATTAATTATTTTGTGCTAGTTTGGTGTGCGGGGTGCAGAGATGAGCGAGTATTTGTAAAGTGAGTGTACGGTCGCCAATTATAATTAATAATGATGATGAGTATTGTTAGTATATGAGACCCAGTCTGGTGACGCGTCCCAAAATCATAATCATCACCCTATTTTCTTTCTTCATCTCTCAATTTCTATCATAACCATTTCTTTTTCTTCTTTTCTCTTACAAACATCCATTTTTCCACCTACCTTCAAATCTCTCTCTCTCTCTCTTTATTACAAAAAAATAATCCAACTAAAACTGAGTAGCCTTTCAAATTTTATTTTACAAAAAATTTAAATTTAATTTATCATATTTAACAAATAAATCGAATTTTAAGTAGTTTAATTTCTTTCCAAAAAAATATTTACTCAACTTCTTGACTTGGTCCATAAAAAACCTGAGGGAAAAAGAAAAAAAAAAGACAAAGTGCATTTACATCAAGTTCTGTGTGGAAACCCCACACGTCTAAAAAGTAGAAACGCCTACCAGAGGAACATCATCATCAGTAATGAACATATATCTATCTACCAGTGAGAAATGAAAATCGTCCTAATTAACTTTGTCTCTTCTGTTGGGAAATTCATATGAAATTCACCACTTTTACTTTTTCCTTCATATCCTCTAAAATTATAAATACACATTTTTTAAAATATTTATAATTTTAAAAAAAATATTTAAATACTAAAAAAATACTTATAATAAATGGACGCAAGTGGTGATATAATTATTGAATGCTGTCCACTTTAATGCATGTGTTTTATTATAGTTTATTGGCCCAAAAGGTGTTGCAGCAACTTCTTGTCCTTTTGTGGGAAAATTGTGACATTTGTATTATTACATTTCATTTACTTCAAATCGAATTCGGTCACTTCATTCCACATTAATTATATCAAAATTTTGATTAGAGATTATTAATTAATTTTAAAGTAATATAATAAGACTGTTCTTATCCAAAAATAAATATATTATGATATAAATTCAATGAGAATTAAAATCGAACAATTGAGCTTGTAAAATTAATTGCATAGAGAGTAGAGAGAGAAGAATTAATTGTCCCATCATTAAGTAGACAAGGCGTAATTATTTATATTTTTAATTTTCAAGAGATAATAAGGACGCATTAATTAAAATGATAGATACGAATAGTTGTTTGAAAATATGGAAGACACATGGGTTTATCAATAAACGCGTAATTATGAATTCCTAAACCCTAGCTAATCCATTCATTAACTATAATTATAATGTTGCTCATTTGAATATTCCATCAAACGAGAAATGTCAAATGAAAGAGAAAGAATGTATAAAAAAGTAGTACCAATCTTCAACTGAAATTTGGGAGAGAGTAATGGTATTGGAGTTTGTCCTTTTGGGAGCACAATTAGCCATTATTTTGCTAACTAATTAATTAATTAGCCCTACACTTATCAAACAAACTGTGACAACCCACCCCGCATCTTTTGATTCAGAAATAATAATTACAAGTTGATTTAGATGAGGAGTGTATAAATTGGGAGTGGTTGAGTACACTACATTCCATATAATTAATTATACATGCGATATGATTATTTATATATGCGATATCATCTTATTTAGTATTATGTCTGTCATTAATTTATTATTTGATTACAATAAAGTAGAATGTGAATTATAATTATCATTTATGAAATAAGCCTACCCTACCTATTCATAACCCATCTCCAATATCTCACGACGTGTGATGCATCAACAACAATTTCTATTTGCTTTTCGGCAATAAATTATGGATTATTTCAAATTAACTGTAAATTTGAATTGGGAAATTTTCATGGAGTAGAGTTAAATCACAAGTAACTTCACGGACAGTGCTTTAATAATTTCACCATCAACTTCTTAATCCACCTCCTTCATTCAAATTGATTGTCCAAAATTATGTAATTTATGTTGATTCAATATTTTGATTTTCAACATTTTGTATTCATTTATGAAAAGAATAAATAAATATAGTTGTTTTTGTAATTGATAGACATGGGAAGGGCCAATTCCCTTTTTGTCAGATTGATGAATGAAAAAGAAACATATATTAAAGTATGAGAAACAAAGAATTAACCACAAAAATAATCCCATAAAATATACCTATCTTGATTCGTGCCCCTCATGCTCCGTCTTTTCATTATCCTACGTCATCAACATGACGTCAGCTTCATTGGTCTCTCACCCCTCTCATACTCCTCCAAAATAAACACGTCAAGGGCAGAGCTATCAACGCGGAACCGAGTGAGAAGCTTCTTGGAACCTTGCCTTGGTTTTTCCTTGACTTTCTTACCATTTTTTCTCCAATTACATGGAAACTTCTATTCCTTCATCACTTTCTTTCTGTCCTGAATCCCAACTATTACCATCATCTTCTCCCTTCAATTTCCTTTGAATTATGTCTTGTACTATGAAATTATCCGATATGGATGGACAACATACGTCCTCCAACAAACAAAAATTTATATACAAATGTAAAAAGTAAAAGTTTTGGACCCACAATATTTACAAACGACTTTTTATAAATATGAAAGGGTCTTCTAACGAATATTTGACTTGATCTCGATTTTTTGAATATCACGTATATATTTATTTTGTTTACATTGTGTATACTCATAAGATATGATTATATTGTACTTATGTATGTACTTACAAAATTTAAGTATATTATTTTGTGACTTAATAATAAAGTAAATTATAGAAGTAAAGAGTAATTTTTAAGAGTAAATTGAAGCCCATACATAAATTTATAAATAATTACATGGTTTTCAATGATTTTGGCAGATATGGTAATTAAAATTTGCTCTAAAAGTGACTGACGAATCAAAATTTAAGCCCATTCTTTAACCTTAGAACAGACTACCTTAGTCCTCTTTGGCAAAAAAGCAACGTTAAAAATTTTAATCTTAACCTCAACCTTAGATATTCCGTTAACAACCAACCAACTTATTCTATTTTTGGAAATAACTTAAATAAATAAGAGAGCAAAAACAGTATATATATATATATATATGTATTTTTTTTTATATAAAAAAAAAAAAAGGAAAAATGTGTACAAGTGAGATAGCCACACAACGCACATCACACCCACCCTGTGCCTGTGGTGGGAGTGTAGGCCAATTGATTGAAAGAGTCAGCAATTGGATTTGGATCTCTCTTCTGATAATTCTGTCATCACTATTTTATGGAAATTTAATTAAAAATAAAATAAAAATTCCAAGTGCCTTTCCTCGGTCAAAACTCTCCTCTTTTTCCACATCTTTCCTTCTTTATATCATATCCCTCTCCCTTTCCTTTCCTCACCCATTCATCACTAACACATACAAAAATTTCACAATCTATCTATCTTCCCAGTTCCCACCCTCCTCATTTCCAAATCCCATATTCAGCTTTTCTGACTCTTGATCAACTTCAATCTTTTCAAAGATTTTCATGCTCCCTTCTGCTTGTTTGTTTGTGTGAATTCCTCCTGATTCATAGTTTGTTCTTCTCTGTGTCTATCATGATCTTGATTCAAGAAACTTAAAACCCTCCGCATACTGTTTCTCTTGATAGAAATTTCACAGTCGAAACAAAACCAGCAATCTTTTTCTTCTTTTCTGGAAATTTAAAATGGAAAAGCTTGCAAGTTTGGACAGGAAGAGTGTCATCAGTGTGCTAACCCAAGGGAAGGAGCTTGCAAATGAGCTGAAGAAACAGCTTCACCCCACCGCCACCTCAAACGAGGCTTGTGATTCTTTATTGGAGAACATACTTTCTTCTTATGAAAATGCATTGAGGCTGCTGAATTGCATGGCCCTACTTGGAAATGGTGGTGACCCTTCACAAATTGGTGTCAGCAATTTCTTGGGTTCAGCTTATTCAATTGAGGGTAGTCCCAGGAGTGAAGTGTCTGAGCACAGCTCTAAGGATCATCAACCCCACAGAGTGGTTTCCAAGAAAAGGTAACCTTTCTTTTTTCTCTCTTTTTTTTTTTTTTGCCTTCTTTGGCCCTGGATCATTTTGTTCTTTTTTTGGGGTTTTGCGTTTGGATTAATGTTGAAGTTGATGTGATATGTTCTAACTCTTCCTCGTGGGGTATTTGCAGAAAGACATTGCCAAGATGGAGTGAACAAGTGAGGGTGTGCTCTGAGACAGGGTCTGAAGGTCAACTTGATGATGGGTATAATTGGAGGAAATATGGGCAGAAAGATATTTTAGGGGCCAATCATCCAAGGTGAGAGGAATAAATTTGATTGTTTCTCAGTATGTGGAATTTATTTTCTTGAGTCATTGTTTCTTGGACTATAATTAACTTTAGCAATTTGCTTGTTGAGTAATATGGAGATTGAAGCTTTTCCGGGCTGGAATTGGACAGGGGTGTTGTCATATATTGAAGTTAAATTTTGGTGTTTTGACTTCGAGTTTGAGAATGTATTCCAAAGATGAAGTCACTTTGGACATGTTCTGTCTTCTACTCTTCTGACTTCTCATTCAATATAGCACTCACTCACCTGTTTCCCATCTTCATTTTCATCAATACATTTAAAATCTTTGTACTATAATATGTCAAGTTGTTGAGATATAAAATTACCACTTGCTTTATATCATGTGAGAATAGGGATTGATTTTTGGACTGATCTACCAAAAAATAGCCAACGAAGACGACTAACGATGAATGATGCATAGTACTTGCCTAACCACTTGCTTTCCACGAGTAGTTCAACGTATGAATGATGCATAAAAAATTCCGGTTACAGTTGAAAAAACATAGTAGAAGTTCTAAGGAATTTCAAAACCTTACTCTGGATAGATAGAAGGTTATGTTGATTTCTGATAAAGGGTGTTGAATGGAAATAACAGGGCATATTATCGATGCACTCATCGGAAGACACAAGGATGCTTGGCCACTAAACAAGTGCAACGAGCAGACGAGGACCCTTCAATCTTTGAGGTCATTTACAGCGGAAAACACAGTTGCATTCAAGAGAGACTAAAACAGAAGAAAGAAAATCTCATCATACAAAACAAAGAAGAAGAAAGCCAAAGACATTCACAACAGATGTTGATGCTCAGCACTGAACCAACTCTTAAAGTCGAAACTCAAGAATTGGATACTGAGGAGGGGAGCTTTCCTTACTTTTCCTTCCCTTCCACCCCAATTGACTCAGAAAATGTGGAACCTCAACTCTTCCCCGAGTCTACCAACTTCATCGGGACGAGTTACACACCTCCGTTTCTGTCCCCAGCAACATCTGAGTCCTATTTCTCATTTTCACCATGCCCAGTGAACGATTTTGGGATCGTTCACAGTTTGCAAAGTTCAGAATCAGATTTTGCTGAAATAATCTCGAACCCAACTCCAGCTACGAGCTTCCCATTTGAAGACTTGGATTTCTTGATTGATCAAGTGGATTTTGGTTCTCATTTCCTCGACGCCAATGATTGCTTATAGCAATCTCACATGTTACTGACTCAGACAAATGTGAAAAAAGGCAGTATATAGATGGCTATTTACCGGCAAATGGTCCTAGCCAGCATCAAAGGGCTTATAAAATTGTTCATAGCAATATTGAGTAGATCCCTGGGGTATGCAGAGCTTGAACCCCCCACTGTAGATGCTGACCAAGTGAAATAGCCTTAAACTAGGTAGAGTTGTAGTAATCTGTAATCATGCAGCCTGTGGTTTTTTCTTTTTTATTCTTTCCTAGTTGGCTTGCCAGCCCTGTAATGGGATAATTAGTCTGGTTGTCCATTTCTACCTTTTGGTTGCTGTTGTATGATATATTTTATGTTTGAATCAATTTTGTCTTAATTGAAATAAAACCAATTTGTAGTTGATAATTTACGTTAGCTTTTATCAACTGTATGTGATCTTAACATTTCTCAACTCACCATTTGATAGTGCGAGATCAGTCCAACTTCTGCGATGGCACAACAGATATCAACCCTGTGACGTGTTGGGCCTCTGTGCTTGGTGCTTGCCCGAGAATTCACGTTTCCTCATAACAGTAATATAGTTTATATAGTTTATGACATTCGCAAAGTCATCCATTAAAAGCTCGTTCGAGTTTGATTCTTTAAACATAACAACCGCGAGATTCGAACAATAACTAACTGAATCACCTGACTTGATTCGCCTGCACCCCTACTCAAGTAATCCACTTGCTCAATTGATCATGACAGGAATTAACGTGTATACACTCAGATGATGTTACCCAACCTCTTGGCGCAGAGGAGGCTATCTTCTATTATCTTTTCAGCATCACATTTGAACTGGAATCCCAAATCCTCCAGCTTTCTTGAACCCCAGCTAGTTTCTCTCCTCGTATCTTCAATGAACCTGCTTGACACCATCTCTCTAAGTTATTCTGAAAAAGATAATGCAACATTTCTTCTGCATGTCATGTCGTATAATCTGAGTCATTTTTAGGAGGTCTCAAGACTCCATAATCACAACTATCCATGTGATGGTATACACTTAGAATGACCATAAATAGATGATAGTGATTGTTCAACTTCTTAGTTTTGAAACATCCTAAGAATTATATGTTAAAATTTAAATAAATACTTCGTACTGAAACAACAATCACTATCAATCCAGAACGATCATTGTTAAATTATTAAGAAATACGATAAACATAAATGAGTAAGCATACTTGAATCCATAGCCGTAGGGAACTCAATGGAATCGTGTCAATAGCCTTCCAGATCAACACGGTTTCACAAAGTTTCTTTTAGTTTCTTTTCTCTTTGATTTCTCTTTGATAATGGGATGTCAGAAGATATAATGGAGTCTCGTACCATGCGATCTGGAGACCATGACACTCATATATATAATAACAGATATTTCAGTTTCAACCCATCACTAAAACTGAAATTATCATTAGTCTCTACACATTAAAAGACCATATCCTATCAGATACATTAAGACCTAAATTACTAAAACCTTATTTGATCACTTTATTGAGCCTAAACTTCGACAGTCCATAATACATAATTATTTTACATATAAGTCCAACGTTGGATTAATGATCCAATATTATTATATTAATAAATTCAATAATCTACCACATGGGCTATATGTACAAACCTTATAATTATGTATTATTTTGACCTCAGCTTTGTTGTCATCCTTAATGTATTTATAAATCAATCCGGTCCATCAATCATATCAAAAAAGAGGATCAAAACGATCTTTATTACATTTATCGTAACTCGACCCACCAATGGTCACAACTTTAATACAACTGAATGACATGAATCATGATGTAGATGCATAGCATGAAAATTTCTTGTAATGTGATCTAAAACACGCCTATTTCCAACTGGTCCTCCTTAAACTTTAGTGAGATCAATTCATAATAGAATTAGAGTGCAAAAATATAACTTTAAGGCCCATCTCTGCATAAAATGACCTTTTATAACCATAAATTGAATGACAAATACGCCTTTAACATGAGCATTTAAAATTACAAACTCCCACATAAACTGTATATACTGAAAAACTCAAGCACCTTGAAGTGATATGACACCCATACAAGCAGTGTGCTCATGAAACATTTTTAGGTGGCAATCCTTTAGTAAGCGGATCCGCAATCATGGAATTTGTCTCAATATGCTCTATAGACAATTTTTCACTCTATATTCTTTCTTTCGTAACTAGGAACTTGATGCCTATGTGCTCAAGTGCATGGATTCATTAAAAGAATCAATTGTATCTAAGGAATAAAAATGATCATAAGCAGATAAAGAATCGGAACCAACCAATTTTTGAATCAAGAAATAAGCTAAAGTTTCCACCTCCAAATGAACAAGAATAATCAAATTTGTCCAAATTAAAAATAGAAATCACATTTCGTCCAAAAAGAAGGTATGAAAAATGTGTCATCAAGATTCAAGTAAAATCCGATTTTGAACAATAATCTAAATTCTTCTATTGCCTCTATTTGAACCGTCTTGCCATCACCCACATAGATGTATCTTTCAACATCATTAGGCTTTCGGCAACTCAAACGACCTTGCATAGACACACTGATGTAAGTGGTTGCACCAGAATCTATCCACCATGTGTGTCTAGGCACCGAAGTTGAATTAACCTAACATAAGTCTTTAAACCAAAATATCACAATTATAATATTCAGAATAATGGTACGACAACCTTTAAGATATCGAGTACCTCCATCAATATTCTATCTTTGAACAAAATATTAACTTGTAAATGATATCTATTATATAGTGATTAAATACTAATGATAAGATCATGTCAAACAACAAACCTTTCTTTTGGGCCGATTTGTTATTCACATGCAAAAATGAATAATCATCACGTGTCTACCACCATACATGTACATAAATCCCGTCAAATGTGGACCTTCCTTTGGGCCGATCGATATTAATAAAATTTACATGCACACTTCCTTTTATATTTTTAAAAATGAATTAACTTCAACAAGAGAGATCACTTTGATGACATGTTGTTTCAATTAGTTTACATTAAAATATATACATAACCATTACAAAATTTGAATTTAATAATTACACCGCAAAAACTGCTTCAATTTTTTTTTTGGATCGTCGCCGGCGTGGTGGGACCCTCGCCGGTCGTCTCCGGTAGCTTCCTCCACGTGGGCGATCAATCCAAAAAATCCAAAAACTGAATCTGAATCTAGATATCAAATGTGCATATATACATACATTATTGCATATAAGGATTCCATGAACCATAAATTTAAAATATATATACATACTGACTTTAAATACATACTTTCAAATATGCATACACATCCATACAACAATCACTATCAATCCTAAAATCGATCATGTTGAATCATTAACAAATAAGATAAACATAAATACGGAAGTGTACTTGAATCTATAGCGATAGGGAACTCAATGAAATTGTGTCAACAACATTTCAGATCAACACGGTTTCACAGAGTTTCCTTTAGTTTTTTTTTCTCTTTTTGATTTCTCTTCGATAATGGGATGTCAAAAGATATAATGAAGTCTCATACCGTGTGGACTGGGGACTATGATGCTTATATATATATAATAATAGGTATTTCAGTTGCAAACCATCCAATACAACTGAAATTATCATTAGTCTCTACACATTAAAGCCCACATCCTATCAGATAAGTTAAAACTGAAATTACTGAAACCTTATTTGATCACTTTACTGAGTATAAACTTTGACAGTCCATAATATATAAGCCCAACGTTAGATTAATGATCCAACATTATTGGATTAATAAATCCAACATTATATATATGCTCAACCCATGCTGTTGTTCTGAAATGGTAACCAATTGAAGAAACAAAACTGGAAAGAATCTTACTCATTGGGGATGCTTATATTTTGGGGGCATTTCTGGATCAGTGAAGCAATGTCTACTGATTTCAGGAATGCACTGGCACAGAGAAACCTCCCATTGATGTGTGAATTCTCCATGGAGAAGATGTGTGCTTCAGTCACATCTTGGATGTGTGCAATGGGCACTTTTGCTAGCAAATCCTCCAAAACCCTCAGAACTTTGTACCTCGATCCATCATTTGTGGCTTGTGATATAAGGACTCCCATGCTCTCAGCCATGGAGGATTGAATTGTGTCACCTCCCACAAGCCCACAAGCAAGGCTCACCACTTCTATGCCCTTCCCATTGTAACTCAACACTTCTTTCTCAGCCACCGTCTTTGAATTTACATAATCCTAATAACATCACAACAGAAACATTCAAATCATAAAACTTGATGCACACAAGAATCAAGAACTCTTTCTCGTCCCACTGAAAACATTACAAATGACTCTTTGATTTTGAAAATTTATACCGATATCTCTCTATAATCCCCCCGCGGGATCATTTAGTACTTCAAGGGTGTTGGTATGTGTGAAAATGGAGGTGATTCAAGATTCAAAGAGAGATTCGAAACATACGGAGATAATCTCATAGGAGAGATTGAGAGGGGTCCAACAAGTTTCATCCATGAAATCCTTATAGCCAGAACCATCTTCTTGTAAGGGGGAAGCTGCCACCACAGAAGCAGTGTAAATCAGTTTCTTCACTGTATTTGATCTCATGCAGCTCTCCATTATGATCTTAACCCCACCCATAGCCGCCTCACTAGTATTCTTGTACTGCATTTTAAGATGGAGAATACAATTTACAATCATTACTCCTTCACACAATCCTAATTATGTAAATAATTATACTAAAAGTCCCATGTAAGTAGTTTTCATGTTCTTGCTGCCTTGCCAGTATCACCAACTCTAGACAAATAATAAAGTTCAAAGCTCCACCAAAAAGAGCATCTTCCAACAAATAATATAATTCTCTCTTATAAATTACTTGCATGTAGGATGTATAGAATGATGCCCCTTTTATAAATGTAGAAATCATCTACCGTTTTAGTGTGAATTAATGAATAATAATGTGATGAGTTATAAAAGATAGTGGGAATAAATGGGTTGTAAGTGGATATAATATGATGTAGTGGGAAGACGGAACATAATTGAAGAGAAATTCTTACAAACGTTATGGGCATAACTTCCATCACCACCACTAATTAACCTCAACATCAATGGATGGAATATAAAAAGACATATGTTATAATGTAAATATTAAAAGGCATTAAAAATCAGTATATATACTAACACCAACAAAGAGTGGTGTGCAATTAAAACGTAAAAAACTCCAAACACAAACCTGAGAGTTGTGTGCATAGTGTTGCAAGGGTGTTGCCATATGGACCACAAATTCACAACCCTCAATCGCAGCTCCAAACTCATGGGCACGGTATATATCAGCCTCAAACAACTTCAATCTGCTGCCTGCCTGATGATGAAGTTGAAGACCCTGTAGAAGCCCCACCTTTGAGGCATCACCAAGAGTTCTGAGAGTGGCATGAACAGTATAACCCCTCTCCAAAAGTTGCTTCACAAGAAAAGAAGCTAAGTAGCCTGCACCTCCACTCACACACACCTTCACATTCTTATCCATCTTCTTATCTTATTGGTTTATCGATACTGACACTGCTCCTATTTATATACATACATATATATATATATATAATCTCACTGCATGAGCTACTGCACGATATTTTTATTGTCACATCTCTACCTCATGAGCTACTGCACCGTGTCCATTAATTTTTTTTCTGGGCTCTTATTACACAAAGTTAAGCCCTTTTCAACTTTTGTTTAAAGCCCATGAAATGCAATGTCCATGAATGTTGAAGCACATCTAACTCTTGTAGTCCATGAACGAAAGTAAAGCATATAATAAAACAAACTTGTTTCCGGCACAACCATAAGAAACAAAAGTGTTGTCTTCCTCACGCCGACACCTTCTGTAAAAGAAAAATATGTACATATACATCACAATTTTTACCCCACCGACACCTTCTGTAAAAGATAAAAAAATCACCACTTTTTTTTTGTGTGTAGAAAACAATTTTCCCAACGACACCTTCTTTAAAAGAAAAAAGATCAGAATTTTTTTTTTTTTTTGTGTGTGTAAAAAGCAATTTCCCCAGTGTGAGATACACGACTCTCCGCTAGTTAAAATCATATAATTCCACTTTTTATTTATCCAAGAAAGAAAAGTTAGCTCCATTTTGTAGGTTTCCAAAATTTATATTACCTTTATATTTTTGGTTGTTTTATATTATTTTATCCAAGTCTCTCAGTATAAATAAACAACTTTAGATATAATTATGAAATTTATAATTATTATTTATATAGATATAGGTTTTAATTATTCAAAAAAATGAATAAATTTAGTGGGATATATTAATCAACATACTATTATTTACAACACTCATTACTCAATATATTAGTACTTTGAAATCAACCAATAAATTCAAAATAAGTAAAAAAATATATAATATTATTAAAAATAGACTAAATTCTTATATTTATAGAACCCGAACTCATAAATTTTTTATTGTGAAATCTCTACCTCATCACTCAAATTAATCAGGAATAGTTGGTCCCTAAAAAGTGAAAAATAAACTTTTGAATTTGTATATATTGCTATAACATTGTGAAAAGAAATAATAATTAAGAAACAAAATGAATTTAGGTTTGAGGTGTGTTTAAATTAAAGTAATGAAGTAAATGGATTAGGTTGATGAGGTCTTACTCCATCAATAAAGATAAATTCGAGTCTCATAAATATTGAGTGGATATTATATTTTTTTTAACAAAGAATAGTGACCACATCCAAATGACAGTAGTTAGATTAGTTGAATTGAATTTTGAGATGAGCAGCCCACAAGTCAAGCAATGACACCATCCTCGTCTCTCATGAGCTTATATATATATTAAACCTACTACTAAAACATACTCTCTCTCTCTCTCTCTCTCTCTCTCTCTCTTTTTGTTTTCTTTTTTTTTTTAAAAAAAAAATTAAGTAAAAAAAATAGATAATTAAAGTTGATGGATGGTAGTAATGATGGTAATTTACATGTTATTCCATCAAATTTATGTTTGTAACAATTTTCACTTGAATTGCACCAACCCTACCCCCAAACCTCCTACACTCTACTTGTATATATATCATTACTCTAATAACAAATATTCTCCATTTCATCCTTGCTATTAATTAAAATGACTAATGAAAAATTGGATACTATTTAGTCCTCCTAGTCCTAGTGGGGTAACAGTACTGGTCTGCAACTAACCTACTCATTTATCATCATTCATCAGTCAGTGCCCTCTCCTCCCACTTTCATCGTCATTTACATCAATGGGTCCTCTATTATTTACGGGATGACATGACACTCCCTTTTTTCCATATTTATTTCCTCTTAATTCCCCCAATTTGGTTTAATAGTATACACCAGAAACTGTTGGCTGCTATATGAAATCATGCATAATTACCAAAGCAAAACTCAACTTTTGAAACCATATATATTATATATCCAGCTTTTGCAGAGATGAGATGTAAAAAGAGAGAAACATGCATACACGTTATGGATCCATGTACAATATTATAATTTTTTTTTAACAAAGAATAAACTAAAATAAGGGGGAATATTATCGGATCCAATACTGGCTATTGGGTTACATGATTTGATTATGAGGAGAGATTGATATTTTCGCTCAACTATTGGGATGATGGACTCATTCCATCAGCATAGATACATCCAAGAATTACATCAAAAACAAGTGCCAACACAAGATAAAGTTATATGCAAGTGTTACTCTTCCATCTGCCTGCCAATTCAGCTAGTATCTTTGTGGACGAACCATTTACGCTAAGCACTTTTGCAGCAGCATCCTTAAGGTCCCTCATCCGACTCCGAATCTCCTTCCCTTCTTCCCCTTCCACCAAACCTTTCACTGTTTTCGCTATTTCATCTCGTCCCACAAAGCCATTTTCTCCGGCTTTAGGCCTCAAGGCCACTCGCACGTCCTCATGAAGCATCAGGGCGTTCATCCGTTGTTCAGCATACAACGGCCAGGCTATCATCGGCACTCCATTCACTACGCTCTCTAGAATCGAGTTCCATCCACAATGTGTTAGAAATGCACCCGTTGATTCATGGCCGAGTATATGAGCCTGTGGGGCCCATGTGGGCACCACCAGCCCCCTTCCCTTGGTCCTCTCCAAGAACCCATCTGGCAAATAAGCCAGAGGGTCATTAGAACTCTGAATATTAAAATATGTTGCATTGGCTGTTGTGTCGTTTGGACATCTAGCGACCCACAAAAATCTCTGCTCACTCATTTCTAACCCCAATGCGAGCTCAACCATCTCATCATGAGACAAAGTCCCACCACTCCCGAAAGAGACATACAAGACCGAGCCTCTGGGCTGCTCATCCAGCCATTTCAGACAAACGCACGATTCATCGACCTCGGGTTTTGGGCCCGTTTGGATCAAAGGCCCAATGGGATAAACAACTGGCTTTCTGTCTTCCTTTTCTTGCAAAGCTTCAATCGCACCAGGCTCCAGTTCTTTAAAGCTATTCAAGATTATCCCTTCAGCCATCCTGTACCTCTTTGTATGATGAAGAACCCATTTATACGCATCATTCTTCCTATCCTGAAGCGGATCCAGCAAATCCCGGCCGTCGATCGGAGTACAACCCGGAATCAGCAACTTCTCAGCCACCTCCCTATACTCACACGACACCGTTTCGTCCAGCTTGGGCAGGTATAGAAACAGAGACAGAGCCATAGCGGTGGAAGGGAAGAAAATATAAGGAGGGATTTTGAATTCAAGAGCGACTTCAAACCCATCGGTCCCGAAAAGATCGACCACCAAAGCAGCGAGCGGCGTCCTCTCGAGCAGGGACTTAACCGCGTCACGAAGTGACGGCAGGGAACGAGTAACGGTGAGCGAAATACGAGTCTCGATCTTGACGTCGGGCGGCAAGTCGTCGAAGTTGAGGGTGGGGAGGAGAATGTAATCTATGCCGGGGGGGAGGGTGGAAAAGAGGGTATTTTGGGCATTGGAGAGGGGGCCATCAGTGGGCATGATGAGAGTGGTGGAGATACGGTGGTGATGGAGGAGTTTCTTGGCGAATTCAACGATGGGGATAAGGTGACCCATGCCGGGGGAGGGAAGGACGGCGATGTGGGATGGGGACGGGGCGGCGGAGGCGGTTTCCATGGATGAGAAAGTGGGAAAATGGGAGTGTCAAGATTGGATAATTATTGGGAAGAACTTTTGGGGGTGAATGATGAGAGTTGTAAAGTAGTATGGCGTATATATAGGGGGGGTGGGATTATTCAAATTGGGTGGCGCTTTGATATTGGGAGATGGAATTCTAAGATGATTACATCAGTATTGTATCATAGTATCGTATATTAGACATGTCGTTTAGTACGACGACGCACAGCTGTCGAGGGCTTGTTGGTTTGCTTATTTTTAATTTTCAATTTTCAATTTTTAAATAATAATTATAGTATAACTATATTTGTATATATCGTAGTCTAATTAAAAGTATATTAATTTAATATCATAATTAGTAAAAACTGTTATCTAATTAATAAATCCAAATACATACCCTTTTTGACACAGAAAAAAAAAACAAAATTATAATGCATATTTTTTAATTGAAAATTAAAATATAAACAAACACATCCGGTTAGACTTGTCCGAGCAAACAACATGATTTTCCGAACAAATTTAATATATCAAATGTGTATTACATTTAATTCATGTGAGTACATAATTGTGCCCAAACAAATTTTCTTTTCAGATTGAATATTGAATCGAACTTGGTTTAATATTCAAGATAATATTTTTTAAAAACTTAATTTTTGTTTTGATTACGGTTGATTGAACTGAACCAAACATCAATTTTTCTTTAAATGTGAAAAATCACATGTTCCACACTCTTAGGAACCCTAAGTTTTAGTGATGCAAAGACATCAAGGATGAAGTATGGATGAATGGATTCTTGTGTGGGATGTTTAAAAATGAATTGAATATACAATTATTATATATAAATACATGGTTGGGTCAAATTCCAAATACCAATAATAATGGTGCACAAAAAGAAGGTATGTGGAATATTAGTGGTGATTATAAAATATATACCGTAAAAGAATGGTCCAAATACAGTTATCTTATTATTTCTTTTAATATTCCCATATTACCATTCATAATAAAGTGTATTCAGACCACTTTATTCCCTTCCAATTCGGAACGTATGATGTGCATCTCATACTATTTCTTATCCTCATCCACAATTAATTATTGATATTTATATACTTATATATTATAATGCTTGTTGATGATTGGTTGTTTTTCTTTTTTATCTGAAAAACACGTACTAATTAATTACGCCAATAAATGAAAAAATACAATCAAATCAATCATTGATAGTACTATGTGTTTTCCACATGGAAAGGTTCTAGAAGCTGTCCAACACTGTCATTGTTCATATATATATATATATATATGATTGTTATAAGTTGGAATTGTTTTTCCTTGGCGACTGAATCATTGTCAAGGAAAATTTTGATTTAGATGGAGTTGGATATTTCTATATTTTTTGTATAATATTTTAAGTTGTTTGGTGAAACATCTAATAATATAATTCAATAAAGTAATATTAGAGTTTAACACGTTTTTTTTTAAAATAAAATTATTAAGTCCCTTTTATTCTATTTTTATTTTTATAATCTTATTTTACTCAAACACCTATTTAAATTTTATATCTCTAGAATACATATAACTAAATTTAAAATTATTTTCATCTTATCTTCAATTACATTTTATTATATTCATTTTTCATTACTTATTGATGAGAAATTGTGGCCCATGACCCATTCAGGTAGGTCCAGTCTTCAACCCACACATTTTGGATGGTAGCCCACTCACATTCCTCTTCGGCTCTCTTCTAGGCTTAGCCCTATTCATCCATCTCGACTCGCTAATTCAACTTATTGATTACCCAGTTACCCAAAAGAAATCCTAAACCTAATTCCTTCTCGTTTTCACTCTCTTCTCTCCATCTTTCCTTTGTAATCCACATCGTTGTTTTCCCTCCTTTACTTCTTCATTCAACGCCCTAATCTTTCACTGTCATTAATGGCAAACTCTCCATAAATACGTTCTCACTGCTTCTGAAATATTGAATAGATACAACAATATCCTTCTTCCCCCCTTCTCTTAATCTATAAGTGTTCTTTGTGAATTTTATTCTAAGTGGAAATCTTTCTTCTCTTTTATGCGTTTATGTATTTTGAAAATCTGTAAATATTTATTAATATTTTCTTGTTATATTGGTCTGTAATTTTAAATATTTTGCGTAATAGTTGATTAAGGCATTTGGTTTTATTAGGCTCATTACTACTGGTTCCACCCAATACTTATGGAAAAGTCAATGAAATAAGTACATACAGCAAAATTTTAATAAAAAATACTTCATTATTTATATTTCTTAAATAATTATACTTAAATATCGAGTATGTTCAAAATGCTAGTATATGATGTAGATGTCAAATCAATTTAGATTTTGACAGATCAATTTGATGAGCAAACAAAAAGGTTTCCTTTATTCTTCAACTCGATTTGGTATTCGAAAGATAATTCTTTTTGTCGATTTGCTATAGTTTTCTTTTTAAGTGATTTGCTTAATTCCACGTTGCACAAATTCATCATTATATTTGACTTCATTTTAACTTATTTTGATATATTTTGTGGAGATATAAATAGAAAAAAACAAATATATATAAGTATGTGTTAGAGATAGTGTGTATGTTTGGATTTGTTTTTAGAGATAATATAAAATAAGTATGATATGTTTGATATTGTTTAGTGGGAGACAAAAACTACTACTCATTGTTAAATCATGTCTCTTTTATATATATGTGTAAGTATGTATATAATTTTTTTAATTGTAGAGTTTATAATTACTGTAAACTTATTTTGATCAAAAACAAATACGGCACTGTTTCAAACATTTCAAAATACCACCAAAATTTTTAAAATAATCAAGACAAATATTGTACATATTTTAACCCATTTCAAAAATGAATCAAAAATAAAACCAAACACTATGCGTACTTTCCAATAAGAGATCCCACGCATTCTTGCAATAGAAACTTCGATCCGATGTGGCATAGGCGTACTGCATTCAATTGTTCGAACGTGTGTGACGTCAATGCTTACGTCAATATTATCTCATGGTCTTGCTGTTGAAGCCGTGAAAGTACTTTTTCTTAATGGGCGGAAACAGGCCCAAATTTTCCTCTATTTGGATTCTGTCCAGACCAATAAGTACGGGCCAGACATGAGTTGCCTACTTGTATTAGATGGCCTACTTTGAGGCCCACAGAGGATTGAAGCAAAGCCCATTTCATATATGCATGCAGTGCTGGGATTATGAATCAAATACAGAAATCGAGAGCTTAGAGAGAGAAAGTAAGAGAGAGAGTAAGAGAGAAAAGATAAATTGGAAGGAAAAATGATACGCAGAAATTGGAGTCTTCTCACCGCCCCCGCTGCCATTCTCGCCGGAATAGTCGGAACTGTCGTCGTCTCCGACCTCCTATTCGTTGAAAACGTATTATATACTTTTTTCTGTTTATTTTCTGGTTTTGCCTCATTTCTTTTTATTGATTGAATCATTGTTCTCTGTTGAATTTATGCTCGATGCATTCAGGTTAGGTTTCTGTTATTTTATGGAGTGTTTTTTTTTTTTTTTTGGGCGGGGG
>NC_026145.1:18170266-18179242 GCF_000512975.1 Sesamum indicum | reverse complement strand
GAGTATTTTTATTTTTTAAAAACTATTATATGTTTTCTTTTTACCGAAGGCTTAATCTCCAGGATACGTCACTTTTCTCAGTTCGACTTTTGGTGCAATTTCTCACGGGATTTCTTGATTCTTCAAGTGTAGTAGTAATCCATTGAGCGTTAATCACAACTTATGAGAAATCGAGTTCAGAACTAGATTCTACCAATATCGGTTTGGAAAATGTAGGCACTCGACATATATTCTACGAATAGATGCATCTCTCTTACTCGATTTCCTTCTTTAATTGTTGGAAGTCCAGTAGCATGTGTAGAAGTGTTACAGGGTAAGTTGCTAGATGTTTAACTAGCAATATCAGTGTGCTGGAACTTGTTAGCTCATTCAAGAATCTGCAGAAAACGTATTATTAACTAAGGTCCACAGGGCTTCGATTCTCTTGGTTGTAATCAGTTGTTTCTGATGTTAAGAAAGAATTTGTTTAAAAGAGTTCAAAAACTAACTTTCACCTTCTAATCCATCTGGTTTTATTTGAACACCTTTTGTAATGTAAGGCCTTACCTTCCCATCATCCAATGACAAAACCTGGTTATGCTAAAGTCTTGTTATGAATGTTGTTACATTCTTTCCTGCTTATAGATTTCTTGTACATTCTGATCTCATGCCCTCCTTAATGGCTTTTATGCTGCGAGTTATGTGCAATCTGACATTGGTTTCATACTTTAACTGCAGGATTGGTTACGTAAGACAGATCAAAAGAAACAAGAATCGGCTCCTTCGAAAAAGTAGAAGAGGGAATGAGTGTAGTTTTACTGTGATCTAAGCTTGGCTGAAGTGTTGTGTGTTGGATGTGTCTGCAGCAGAATGTTTAGGTGAATAAAGTACAGTTTTCAAGGAACGCCTAAGTGCTTGATTGTGTTTTTGTGGCTGAATTTCCTCCCTTCACAATACTTTATCCTTCACAATGCATCATTTGTCTGAAATGTGAATGATTAGAGAAATTACTTGAGAAGAGCATAGTTATGTTGACAGGAATTTAATATGAAGAACCGGATGTTGAACTTGAAATTCATTTGAAGCAACAGGAAATTATAAGACTCTGTTATGAGAATTTAATTTTTCGAGCTTTCTTAAACAGCTTCATCTTTATGAGAAAATTCTGTACAAAGATGCCCATTTCTGAAGGTGGCATTTTCAGATGAGATAGTTATTCTGCTACCTAGATTTTGAAAAAAAATTGAAATGAGACGGTGAAACAAAATTAAGAAAAAAAAAAAAGCAATAATCAAACTATATAAAGCATGCTGTTGGAAGTTGGAAACACTATCTAGCATGTCTGAGAAGCATTTCCATCATCAGGTCATTCCAAGAATCTATAGGGCCTGGCAAGCACCAATGTAAACAGTCATTCTGAATCTTTGCTTCCTTATCTTTTCCATCGTATGGATGGAACTGCCTGTAAACTCCTGGATGCCCATCGGGCCTCAACAGTGATAACATAGTCGTGTCGAATAATTTCAAGCTCATCCCATTTACAGATCCTCTCCCTGCTGCCCACTCGAATTCTTCAAGTTCAACATTTCGCATGATCTCATCTACAACATTAATACCTATCTCACCTGCTTTAAACGGTCTAGTCCTGTTACAATAACCACCCGTGTTCCATTCTCCATTCTCGAAGTGATCAGGTGTGGTAGTTCTGAAGAAAATATATGGCCTGTGCTTCGATTCAGATATGAATTTCAGAGTGGAGTTTAGTGCTTTGCGATAGGCGTACTTAAACCCCAGCTCACTTATGTTCTTATCATGGCAATTATGGCAGCCCACAATAGCGTTGTTCTCATAGTAAACTGCTGATTTGAGAAACCATTTCCCTCCAGCAATCACTACATAATCAAAATTTTCATACTGCTGTGTCCATACTTTGTCTAGCTTGTCCAGATGAAGCTGGATTAAACCCGACGAAACTCCATTGTCATCCTCAAAAGTAAAGGCTTTCGTGAGGAAGGGAGCCCAAATCACTGAGACGGTGAAGTGATGAGATGGAAAAGACCACCTTCGGTTTTTGTATGGCTCATCATGATACACTTCAACAGCTTGTTCAACCTGCAAGACAGGAAGGAAAGACCACACGCAGTCTGCATTAGTTTAACGTCGCCTGTTCACATCACAATTCACAGAACAAATGAAGCAAAGTTGTTGGCAGATAAATGTTGGTACCAAATTTTTCAATCAATCCAAAACAAAACAGTAAAGCTTGATTTGGACATAGACAGCCAAACGAATGGAACAACCATTCATCACATTCTTAGCAGCTGTAAATTGGATGTGGTAAGAATGGTGTGACTCAGTAGCACAAAGTAGTGTAAGACGAAAGGACGTGCCTTGTCCTTGCATATGATTAATTATGATATCAGCACTAACCTCTCTTAATTGCAACTACAAGCACGTGATTATCCCTTCTCCTTATCAATTAGTAGGTGCAATAGGACCCTCAGATCACATCATTTTTGTCAAATAACAAAGAAAAACATCCCCATCAGACAGCTTATCAATATCGGAAGAAGCAAATGTCTAGTTACAATCACAACCACCTAATTACAGAAAAATAAGCCCAAACATGGGTTAGAGCTCAGACATGAAGCAGAGAATGAAGTTCCGAATACTTGATTGAGTTGAGGTGGAGAAAGCAGGCAGACCTGGGAGAGAAGGCAGAGCAAGGACTGGACGTGATTACGCATAATGGAATCGCCAATGAAGGCTAGCGACTTATCCCTCATTATCTCAAGGAATTTGCTTGGATGAAGCTTAGGCAAAGTACAGTGACTGGGGTTCCACCTCCAGTAAACGTAGTCCGAATCTGGCCTTCCGTTCTTCATACAGTTTTGAGGAGCTTCAATTGTATAGCATGTGGAGTTGGTGTACATTGGACCATTTAAATCTCGAACCCACTCTCCCTCGAATAGATTACAGCTTTCTGTAAAAACCCATGTGTGTAAACTTCATTCAGATACATAATAACTTCCAAGAACTTAAATTCATTTCAGCAAGCACCTGAGAACGTTGAAGAGTAAAGATTTTGGCCAATCATGCTCTTACATCATAATTCATCAGTTATAAACAAATTACCTCTAGTTCTACCACCACCCCAAGAAATGAAATTGGACATCCTCAACTCATCATTTTAATCATATTCAAGGGAATTCAGAAAAAATTCAAGTTCGACACGGAGAATAAAGAAAGATTCATTTTTTAAACTCAAAAGAACAAAAGAAAGAAAAAGAGGAGGAAGCCTGCAATGCAAAGGGCAGCAAAAATCATGCATGAATTGAAGAAAATGGTGAAAAAGAAGGGAAATTTTCAGTTACCATTTTGAGAAGTGTGATTATGAAGATTCACGGAACGATCATCGATGATTTGCGGCGGCAGAGTGTTGTCGACGCTCAATGCTGGAGGGTTATCCTCACTAACCACAACAGGTGAAAATTGTACAAAGCTTGAAGACAACAGCCGATAAGCAACACCCAGCAACAGAAAGCACACCGCAAATTTCACCAACACTGATGAAAATACCTTCCTCTGCAAATTGCTATTGAGTTGTTTCATTCTTTTCTCGTCACTCACACCTTAACACATACAAGATTAAGAAAGAAATAAAGAAAGAAAGAAAGAGGGTGATGAAATCAAGAAAAAGCTTTGAAGAGAAGAAGTGTGAGTTCTCTTTGGTTCGATCGGCAACTAACTGAACTATAATGCTTTGTTGAAAAAGTGGTGGTGGGAGGTTGTCTGTATTCAAAATTATGATGTAAGCCTCATCTGCCTATTCACTGCGTCTGCCTCATTAATGAATGTGAATTCCTTTAATGACAAACAAACATGATTGACATACAAACTACCAAATAATTATTACTAATGAGACTAAATAAAATAAAATTTATCAAGAATCAATTTTTATGACTTGAGTACTTAATATTTTTCTATAAATTGAATCCTTTTAAATTTGATTGTTTTTACAAAAACATCATATGCATATATACAAGAGTATACGTATGTACATATATTGATGTTAGGACATGACAAAAGGGAATGTATGTCAGTGATTGATATTATGGTATGATCTTTGTTCTCCACTAAAGTTGGATTCTTTGAACATGCACATGCTCTGCTCTTTCTTGCCTTCACCTGTTTCTGGATCATATCTTGTTTTAGCCTTAAACAGTGCAACAGATTTGGGGATGCAAAGAGGATCAGCATCAGAACAGCTGGAAATAATCAGTGCATTAAAGAAATGATTTTGCATCAAAGGATGGATGGAAAATAATGGACCACACATTTCTCCTTTTTTCCATTTGTCTGTTTCCTTTCTTTTGGGGTATTAGATATGTTTAGATGTTTTGTTGTGATTAATAGACCTTGCTGTGCAGTGTTGATGGCATTTCTTTTTTTTCATTTCCATAGCTTTTTGCTTGTGCAGTGCGTGATTTTTCAATGGCCCCCAAATATCATTTGAACTTTAAATTGCCCATTTTCTTCCTTCTATTGGTTATGAGAAATTTAATTTTATTATATTAGAATTGCCCAAGATATAAGTATTTGAAAATTGCAGATTATGCTTTTTTATAAATATAATTTATTATATCATTAGATATTTCTAAATATAAAAAATTGATTGTGGCCTTATTATTTCATAGTGGGCACCTTTTGTAGGTGTAGCAAAAAGGGATTATTGCGATAGTGGGTTGCTTCTTGCTTGAGGGAAAAGAGGAAAGAAAAAGCAAAGATGAATTGGGGGATCTAATTAATTTATATTCCCACTTTTTACTTTGATTACTTCACAAGTTTCCCTTAGCTTTTGTGATTAATCATACACTAGGAGAGTTTGATTAAGGTGCAATGATAGGAGATGGAGGTGTGAGAGTAGTCTCACATGTAAAAGTTCTCTGTCAACCTCAGTAAAATAAATTAGGTTATTGATGGAATCATCTCATCATTCCAAGAAACTAAAAGGTTTGATGCTGAAATTAGAAACCAAATTGTTAGTAATTACTTTCACTAATTTTTGGGGTGGGGGTGGGGCGATTAAACAATACATTATCACATGCTGAGCAGGGACCTATGACTTGCAGTAACAATATTTTAGGACATGAATGCTCATCAACAGATTGCAACACCCTTGCACGGTTTACAGACAAAAGGATTCACATAAACTTGCAATGAATTTACAAAAATTACACTCTGTCAAGCCAAATCCATGACCAAAAAGAAGATAAAAGTACCACCTTATCTGTCCCTATTACAAGGATCCAATTCCATACTTGATTCTTGGATCCATTGGGGAAAAAGAAAAGAAGGAAATGGATGAGAACGTAATGACATCAAACTATTTTTTACAAGAAGAAGATGCTCGGCAGCCACATCCGAAGGTGACAAGGAAAGGGATTTTACATGCTGAATAGAACTCCATGGACGCTGAATATGAATCTCAAGGTTGAACCAATCAATCAAGCATAGACGAACAGCAGCAATTGCAAAACGTAAAGTATAAAACTTTCATCGTAATTTTCTTACTGAAAAAAAGTATTTGCAGCAGGAGCATTCATGCATTAGAGACTAGAAATGGGAACCTTGGAGTTCCTCAGAGAGCTACTGCTTTGGAGCTCTCATGCCAAATCCATGCTTTACCCTCTCCACACTGTCCAAAAACTTGCGTTAGTAAAGATAGAGTTTATTGATGTCTTTTGTATAGAAACAACAATATGGTAAGAAAGCCAATATAATGTACGTGGGAGACTAGATACTCACGTTGGGGCAAGTTTGCCTAGGCTTTGTAGCTCCTCGCCAGTATCCTCGTCCAGGACTCTGCCAGAGATCTCAATGATGTACGACTTGTCCCTTTCGGTTGGGAGCCCTCTACTTCCCAGTAAATTCAGATCTTTCTGGTTGAGTTCTCGGCCGTTTACGTAGATGTGCGTGTTTCCACCACCACAATGTTCTGGCATAGGGTAGTTAAATTCTTCTATAAATGGCTGCAAGAAGATGACAGCTAATTGGTTAGAGGAGGAAAGATCAAAGTTGTCTTCAGACTTCAAGTCGTTGTGTTCTATAGAGAAATGGTAAATCTTACAGGAATTATGCCAAGACAAGGACCTCCCATCGCACCCCAGAATCCTGCTCGAAAATCGTACCTAGTTGAGGAAAGTAATGTTAAGCTGAGTGCAACAATTTAACTTAACTAAACTCTTTAGGCATCACAGGAAAGGCAAACTCCAAAATTCAGTAGCCAGTTGCAATTCATTAGGCCCAAGATCATATTGTATCTGTAAACCTTAATACTTTTCAAGTGGTAAAAGTGATACGCCTGCATTTCAATCGAACACGTACCAGTAATTCCCAGGATGGATTGGTCCAGCCAGCTTCTCAGCTTTCTTAATCAATCGATCTGGTATTAGATGCCCGTTAACAGTAACATTGGCTTTTTCTTGCTCAGAGGGTTCAGTGGATCTATTTGAATCTTTGGAGCTCTTTTTCATAATGCCAGCAAAGAATGAATCAGCTGCCGTACTGACTCGAAGGCGGTCTCCCTCTCTGCTTGCTTCACCGGAATCAAAGGTTGTTCCTGTATTAAAGTACTCATTGGATGATAAATCTATCTCAGTTGCTGAGGAGTCCTTCCTCGAAATCTGTCGAGCGGTAGTCTTGTTTGGTAAAAGTCTGTCATGTTCAGAGGGTTCCCTTCTATTTCCGTCCCCAGGACGGTTCGCCGCCTGATACTTATTTGAATATTCAAAGTAATCTTGAAGAGATGAACCTGCAGGAGGTGGAGGCCCTTTATCCTTCGTTGACATATCGATCGAGCTAGAATCTTTTCTTCTGGAATGCGAACTTTCCCTGTCTTCCTCGGCCTCGGAAGTATAGGTAGACAGGGAATTGCGGCTTTTAATATCTGTAGATTTATTAGCCCTTCCCTGATGTTCAGGGGATATTTGTCCGGTTTCTCTATCCATAGAGTGGAAATCATAACCAGAATTATCATAATCATCAGATGAAAAGGTCGTCCTAGTTTGGTTCAGATGCCCATCACCACGTGTCGATAGCACATGATGCTTGTTGTCAACTTCTACAGGATTATCCTCAGCCTCTACATCAATCGTAACGACTAATTTCTTGTCAGACAGTGTAAAGACAATCACTGTAGAGCACGCCTTGCATCTCATTTTCTTTCTGCCCTTCTTCTTACTGAGAACTTTCTTAGGCAATAGCAGCAACTCAAAACAATTGTAGCATGTCAAAAATGGAGCACCACCAGCTATAGGGTGGCAATGTCTTCCACCAGAGGGTAAATGCACTCTGGGAGGACGTTGACGAATAAAACGATCCGCTTCAGAACTCACATCACTAGACCATCTTGCCTGTGACTGAGCACTGTGAGATCTTAAGGGAGGAGGATTGGAAATACTGTGGTTATACTCTCGTGAGCCAAACGGACCAGGATTATTTTGATAATTAAAAGTCCTATCATTTCTGACATCAGAGTATTTGTCACTATAGGCACTTGGCAGAGTAGGGGTAGGAACTTGTCTCTTGTTGCGGCACTGCTGACAAGAGCAAGATGGATGATGACGGCTGAAATTAGGAGGATATGGTTCCATTGTCTCCATATAAACCACACCATCATCCCTATATGGTCCCGACATATATGCATGAGATGACGATATTTGATAAGGTGCCGGGGCTTGGTGTGGACCGCTTCTGTGCATGTGAGACCTTGATGGATCCCCATATCCTTGGACATGATTGGGAGCATATCGTGGAGGATAAAAACCATTGCTCCCAATTTCTTGCCTATGCATCAAAGGAGGTGGCTCAGCATACTGATTCTGATAAAGTGGCTTTTTAATCTGGGCATCAGGATGCATGTTTTGTATTGACATCCTATTCATTTCCAGTGATGCATCAGGATACCAATTCTCAGAATAATAAGGATCCTGATGAGCCATCCTCCTATCAGTGGGAAGCTTTTCTTTACCCTTGTCGATCAAATTGCCAGACCGGCTCAGCTGATCTTTCAGCTCATCCAATTTTTTCAAAAGTGCAGCTTGATCTTCCCCGATGCAGTCGACACTATTAAGCCCGTCCACATCCTTCCTGTTCCTAGCTGGATTTTCATGACCATAACTAGATCTAGACGGGCCCTCTTCCGTATGACTAATAACTTCAGCATCCATTTTCTGAGCCCTCCAGAAACTCTCTGTTTCACTTTTCTCCCCATTCCGGCTGTCCACAGCCCGCCCTGACCTTCTCACCCAGTTCTCATTCTCATAATAAATCACCGAATCCTCAAGGCCTTGAGCATTTTTCGCCTGGTGGAGTTCATCTGAGTTTTTATCTTGGATTAGATCAGCTTCAACAGCCCACTTTTCCTGTTTACTTGTCAAACTAGACCTACTATTTTCAGCTCTATCACGCAAAACCCTCCTCCTCTCAGCTCGGCTGGATGAACTAACGTTTGACCTCACCTCACTCTCGGAACCATCACTCATGTCCATCATTCTTCTCTCAGAAACATTCATCACTGTCTCGTATCTATCAGAGAGCTTCTCTACAGTACCTCCATTACTTTCCTCATCAGACATCTCTGAGAATGTTTCCAAGTCAACACCTTTGTTCTTGGCTGACAAAGTCAACCATTCAGCAAGAATGAAAATGAAACCAAAGAAAAGAGAAATCAATACCAATCAAGTTCCAATATTTCCAGTATCAGCACAAAAAATGAAGAAACAAATCCCTGACAACAGTAAGTAAAGAAAAAACTACATAGAAAATTTCCAATTTCTTCAAGTACTACAGCACATTAAGGATCAACCAAGAAACAAACACAGTACAAACGAATTAATCCAATAAACACTTAGGAAAGCACAAAACTTGATACTAATATATCCCAAACTTCATCATTTCCTCAAAATATCAACAAGAAAAAGAAAGCAACAAGAA